>NC_056733.1:617529131-617633139 GCF_019279795.1 Protopterus annectens
CTTTAACATGGTCTGGCAGAGATTGTTCCTTCAGCCAGGCATGCCTACGTATAACTGCACCTGTCATAGCTGATCTACATGAAGCTTCCAATGCATCATAACCACACTGCAAGAAATGGTTACTAACCTGCTGGGAGTTATGCACCAGATCCTGAAGGGATTTACGATCAAGGGGTTCAGAAGAGGACAGTTTCTTATGCAATTCATCTAGTAAATACTCTTGATACTGCATCATATGGAATTGACAGTTTAATGCCCTCATGGAGAGAGTTGCAGAAGTATACACTTTCTTACCCCATCTCTCTCATGCTCTGGACTCCCTTTCAGAGGGTAGAGGATTTTTAGAAGTGGCAGCTGCAACCCCTTTAGGGCCCTGGGAAATAGTTTCTGGATCAGCAGAGTGGGCCTTGTACAGGTGAAAATGCGAGTCCGGGACCCTGTAGTACCTATCAGGTTTGGCAGGAGCCAGAGGGAGAGAGTCAGGGGCAGTACAAGCATCTGAATAGACATCATCAATTACATTCAAAACAGGAGGTATAGCTAAGGGCCTGTGCTGAGGTAAATGTAAAACGGTCCTTAATCTCTTTCTGGAATCAGAGAATTCCTGACCCTGCCATTGAAAATGTTCTCTCATAGTGTGTAATGTTTCTCCAAATTAAAACTCTTCAGGAGGGAAGGCTGAGGGAATAGATTCTTCAGCATCAGAATCCTCGTAGGCCGAATAAGCCTCCTCCTGGTGGTCTGACAGAGCAGAGCCATCCGTGGACTCATCTGAGGACTGTGGATCAGAGGGCTCAACCCTGGGCCTTTTGTCTGGAGGTGGTTGAGAGCCCCTGTCCGGATGAGGTTGGGAGCCTCTAATTAATGAAATCAGATCCTCTGCTAGGGTAAGAATCTGAGAGCTAGAAGAAGGTCTCAGAGAGGAAACTGGGAGGCAAAGCCTTAGAAAGTTTAGCAGCCTTAGCCCTAGAGAAAGCCTTAATGGACATGGAAGCAGGGGGTCTGGCTGCACCACGTGCAGGAGTAGACTTACCTAAAGTAATGGTGTCGGAAGGTTCCTGGACACCGGTTTCAGTAGGTAATTCAATGACCGACTCGGCCGGGGCCTCCAGGGCCGAGGTAGTCGGTTGTGTGGTTTCGGTAGTAGGAAGTACCAAGGACTCTGTTTCAGCCGAGACAGAGACACTCGCGGTAGGCCTGACCGAGGTTTCAGCCAAAACCGCAGCACGCGTGTGTCGGTCCTTGTCCTTCCGTTTGACTAAATGCGAAGTCGGAGTCTCCAACGGCACTTTATAAGCAAAACTAGCCCCAAAAAACTCCTCTGCAAACTCCGACCGACATCTAAGAGTTCGTCGGTTGAAGGAAGCACAGGCTGAACAGGCCGAGACGTTGTGGTCTGGGCCTAGGCAGGGGAGGCAGTAAGAGTGGAAATCCTTATGAGGTATTTGTTTCCCACAGGTTAAACAATTATTAACTTTATCTGACATCGGCTGAGGCAAGAAAGAGTCCCCAACAGGGTACTTAGCTTTTTCGAAGTCTTCGGTAGCTGAATCACAGGAGCTGACAGACTGGCACTTGCGAACTGCTTTTGCTTCGGGCACCACGCGGCAAGAAAGACTGAGGAAGATGGCGTCGGCTGATGCTTTTATACCCCAGATGCTCTGACGTCGGGGAAAGTGCGACATCAGCCGAGGCCAGACCCAGACTTTGGAATCCGGCCGACCGAAGGGCTGCCTGAGGCAGGACAACCCATATGTGATGACTGCAGATGCATCCTTGAAGGACATCACACACAAGGTAAGGAAGGGCGGGGGAGGGACTCTAACTTGAATTCCCAACAGACTTAACAGACGGGGGGAGGGCTAAGGCCCTCTAACTTAAACAGACCTAGCCCATGAAAAACAAGGTTTCTACAAAAAAACTAACTAAAGGAAGGGGCGCTAACTCAAAACACCCCTACAGGTGTAACAGACACAGGAGAGGCTAAGGCCCTCTAATTTAAACGGGCCTAGCCCGCGGAAAACACAAGGAATCCACAAAAACAAAAAACTGACTAAAAATAGTCGCAACTCACAGGATACACTGAACGTAGCTGTAAGAACAGCTTTTGACAGAAAAATAGACAGAATAAACCAAGAAAAATAGTTTAAATAAGGTACTTAGCCACAGCCAAGCTCGAGACCACGTCTGTACTCTACGAGCGGCAAACGAGATCTGGGGGTTTGGGTGTGGTGCATCCTGGGATACTAGGGCTAGCCCAGCCAATCAGAGACTTCGAGCTAGTGAACAGCGGCAGAGTCGGTGCCGATTCTCGGCTCCGAACCCATCAGTTAAGAATGTGGCGAGCTAGGACCACATTACATCTGTTATTCCCATAAGTGACCATGCTATTCTTAAAAATATCTAAACAAGTGCTCGCTTTAAATGTAACGTGGTGGTCTATTCCACGCATCGGCTACTCTCAAGAGAACCAATTACACTTCAATTCTATAGAATAGATTAGTCAAGGAGTGTCTAACTACATTTTAACAAACACTTCCAGTAGTAGTCTCTAAATGTCCTATATACCCTTGTGACATCCCCACTCTGAGCCAGTAACCAAGGAGCCTGAATCCTCACCACTGACACTAGAGAGGGAAGCTCACTTGGAATATGAATGGGTACACTCAGTACTTCCAGATGCAGACATCTCTGCATCAAGAACAATTTCCCTTAAGAGCACACAGGGAAAGTACAATTGTGTACACTTACTATAAATGTAGATGTTAGAGTGTATTCACTGTTGCAGTCATCACACTTGGGATTTCTGCGGATGCTGTCGCCCCATCCATGACGTTAGGGGGTATATAAAACATGCAGCCAACGCCATTACATCAGTTTCTTGCCCCATATGTCAGGAGCCCCCAAAATAGGGAGCAATCAAATGGTGTGGAACACCGCCAGTAAAAAAGTAAATACCATTTCCGTAAGATATGGCCAAAAAGAGAGGACAGGTAGAAATTATAGAAAGACAGGGGGCTGGAGGGAGGGTAATCAGGACTGCAACAGTGAATACACTAACATCTACATTTATGGCAAATGTACACAACTGTACTATGTTCTTCGTGTTTCACTGTTGCAGTTATCACACGTGGGTTGAATCCCAAAGCTGAGGAAGGGTGGAGGCAGTCAAGAAGTAGCAGGGCTGGCTAGCAGGCCGTGCAAGTCTGCTGTAGCAAATCCAGCTCTGGATTTGGAAAAGATAGGCAAGTGGCAATGCTTCGTGAAAGTGTGTACAGAACTCCAGGTTGCAGCTTCCAAGATGTCCCTGGTAGGGACTCCCCTAAGAAAAGCTGCAGAGATTAAGGTAGTGGAATGAGGTCTGATCCCCTGTGGGGTAGGTTTACCAAGGTGTTTGTAGCAGAAATGGATGCAGTGTGCTATCCATTTAGAAATGGTTTGGAAATGGCCTTGCCCTCTGCTCCTGTAGCAAACCTGACCAGCAGCTGGTCGGATTTTCTGAAAGGTTTAGTCCTGTCAAGGTAGAACCAGAGCTGTCTGTGCACGTCCAAGGAGTGCAGGATCCTTTTCCCCTTTATTTGGAAGATTAGGAAAAAAGGCTGGCAAATGGCTGGATTGGTTTAAAGCCACAGTGGATACCACCTTGGGCATAAAAGACGGGTTAGTACCGAGGGAAACCCTGTCCGCATGGAAGATAATGAAGGGTTCCACAGCCATAATTGCCTGTAACGTAGACACTCTTCTTGCTCTAATGATGGCTAGCAGTAAGGCTGCTTGCCAAGAGAGTAATTTTAACTCTGCTGTAGCAGCAGGCTCAAAAGGGGGGTAGCGTGAGCTTCTCTAGTACAAAGTTAAGGTTCCAGGAAGGAGTGGCAGCTCTCCTTGAGGATCTCAAATTGTTAGCTCCTCTCAGGAACTGTTTAATTAGAGGGTGAGAGAAGAGGGGTGGCTCAGTATTGTAATGAGAAGATGGCAGAGGCATGAATCTAACTGATGAGAAGGAGAGGCCCTTGTGGGGCAGCTCTAATCTAGGATTTGAGGTAAGGCGGGCACAATTGTGCCCTTTCCTTGAGACTGGCTCCAAGAAAAGTACCTATCCCACTTTTCTGAATAGGATTTCTTAGTACTGGGCCTCCTGGCCTCAAGGATAACATGTAGCACCTGTTTGCTGAGGGCTGCTGGTGACATATTCAGGGAATAAGCCAGGCTGCCAGGTTCAGGGTTTGCAGCTGAGGATGCAAAATCTGTCTCTCCTGCTGGGACAGCAGAGAGAGGTCTGCTGTAGGTGCCATGGTGGCACTGCTGTCAGACTGCACAGGAGTGGGTACCAGTGCTGGTGCAATAAGGGTTGTCCTTGGCCTGTCCTGTTTGATCTTTAGAACCTTTGGAAGGAGGGGCAGAGGAGGAAAGGCATAGATTGAGATGTTTTCCCATGTGAAGGAAAGGGCATCCACTTTCCAAGCTTGGCTGTGGGGAATTCTGGTGCAAAATTTGTTTAGTTGATGGTTGGGGGGGGGGGGGTGTCACAGAGAGGTCCACCTCTGGTGTCCCCACCTGTGTATTAGAAGTTTGAATGAGTTTGGTTCCAGTTTCCACTCGTGTGGGTCCATTAGATTTCTGCTCAAGTCATCTGCCAGTGAATTTCTTTTGCCTGGCAAGAATTGAGCTTGCAGGTGCACTTGGTTGCTTAAGGCTGTGTTCCACGGTGCACATGTTTGCTTAAGGCTGTGTTCCACAGTGTCATGGCTAACCTTGAGAGTGGGTAGGAGTGAGTTCCCCCTGCTTGTTTATGTACCACATAACTGTGGTGTTCTGTCTATCGGTTGTCGTCCAGGTGGGATAAGGTATTTGAAGGCTGTCAGTGCATTCTGTACAGCTAACATTTCTTTTTGATTGATATGCAGGTGAATTTGTCCTGGGCTCCATTTGTCTTGAATGCATTTGCCTGCCATTTGAGCCCGCCATGCATAGTCTGATGCATCTGTTGTCAGAGTTTGGACGGCGGGGGTTGTGAGAAAGTGAGTCCCTTGTTGCGGTTGCAAGCCTCTGCCCACCAAAGGAACTCTGTCCTTAGGCAAGGAATGATGATCACTGCTTCCACGTCCTGGGAATGTTGACACCACAGACTTCAAGTACCATTGGTGTTTCCTTATATGCAGTCTTGCATATAGAATCAATAGAATACATGAGGCCATGAACCCTAGGGCTTGCAGTATTTTTCTTGCAGATAGCTGGGTTTAGGTGGCCAGTAGTTTGAAATAACTTGTCAAATAAACCTGCTTTTCTGGAGTGAGGAATGCCATCTGGGACATTATGTTCATGCTTGCTCCCAGGAATACAATCTTTTGGCTGGGTACCAGATGTGATTTTTTTTCGTTGATGGTATACCCCAAAGAAGTTAGGAGTCTCTCTACAAAGGTCAGGTGCTGAAGTAGCAATTCCTGTCTGCCTGAATCAGGCAATCATCCAAGTACGGGTAAATTTGAATATTTCTCTGCCTGCAGTAAGCAATGGCTGGAGCCAGGCACTTTGTGAATACACTGGGTGCAGTAGATAAGCCAAAGGGAAGTGCAGAGAACTCATGTTGCATAGAGCCTGCCCTGAAACGTAGATATTTTCTGCAAGACTCTTTATGGGGATGTTCGGATAAGCTTCTTTTAAGTCTAGGGTGACTAGCCAGGAGTTCTTGGCTAGCATAGGAAGGAGCTGCTGGAATGTAAGCATTTTGAATTTTGGTACCACCAGGAAGGTGTTTAGGGTTGACAAATCCAGAAAAGGGCGCCAAGAGTTCTTTCCTGGGCACCAGGGACAGCCTGGAGTAGAAACCCTGCCCCCTTTGCTCTGTTGGCACAGGTTGAATAGCCCTGATACTGAAGAGAAAGTATTTGCTTTTGGGCCTCTGTCCACTGGTTTGGAGGAAGGTCTGGCAATCAGCTTGGGGTTGGCAGAGTGTGGAAACAGAATCATTATCCCTGGGATACAATGTTTAAGACCCATCGATCCTGGGCAATAAACTCAGTTTTTTGCATGCAGGGCGAGTTTTCCTCCCAGGGGTGCAAGTACTTGGGCATGGCTGGGAAGTGTTAAGGACAAGTCATTGTAAACTGTTTATATGGGGGGGGGGCTTACCACTCCCAGTTTTTGAGGAGGGAGCACTCCATTGTTTAGATCTGTCGATACCCTGAGACTGTAGTCTTTGTGGTTTGTTGCCCCCAGGTTTGGGCTGAGGTGGTCTGGAAGGGACTGGAAAGGACCAATTTTTTGAAGGCCAATGCCTACTGAATTTAGGTGGCTGTACCACAGTTTGCATGGATTTAGCTTTTTCTTCCATCTTTTTAAGAACTACTGCTTTCGAGCCAAACAAGCAGTCTTGGTTTAATGGAGCATCAAGTAATTTTACCTTTACATGGTCTGGCAAGATTTGTTCCTTCAGCCAAGCTTGCCTTCTCAGAACAGATCCAGTTACAGCACCCCTGCAAGATGCTTCTAAGACATCAAAAACCACACTGCAAAGTACGTTTACCAACTTGGTTTGCAGAATGCATTAAGTCTTGTAAGTCCTTATTTTTTGCACAATCAGGAATCAACATTTTTTGTTTAATTAGATCAATAATATGCTGCTGGTACTTCAACACGTGAAACTGGCAATTTAAAGCCCTGATGGCAAGAGTTCCAGAGGTATATACCTTCTTACCCAATCTGTCTAGAGCCCTATAATACCGGTCTGAAGGCGGGAGATTTGGCTGTAGAAGCCTCAATACATTTAGGTCCCTGGGAAATGGTCACTGAATCCGCAGTGGGATTTTTAGAGAGAAATTTGAGAGAGTCAGGTACTCTAGTATCGGTCAGGCTTTCTAGGAGCAGGTGGTAAAGTATTGGGGGTAAGGCTGGATTCCATGAAGACATCTAAAACATCCAGGACAGGGGGACTAGCTAGAGGCCTATGCTGAGGAAAGTCTAAAAATTCCCAGAGTCTCTTTTTGGACTGTGGGTAGTCCTGGCATTCCCAGCAGAAACGCTCTTAGGATATGCAAGATTTCACCGAAAGAAAGGTCCTCGGGAGGGGGGGGGTTGAGGGAATTGACTCCTCTGCATCAGAGTCCTCTAGGTAGATAAGGGCATGTCCTGATAATCACAGGGGTCAGAGTCATCAGGACTCATGGTCTGAAGAATCTGAAGGAAAATCAATTCTTTGTCTTTTTAGAGGAGGAAGGCGGCTTCCCCCAAGTAAAGTAATAAGGTCTTCAGCCATTCTAAGCATTTGTTTCTGTGGCATGGGAGCTTGAGAATGTGCTTTGGTAGTCTGTTTCCTACACATAGTGCAAACTCTGGGCCTGAGAAATTCAGTAGATTTAGTCATTCAACGAAGTAGTCTGTAACACAAACATCGGAAGGTCTGAATGCACCCCTCAGAAACCAGTGCCTGCACAGTGGCTAGGGACCCATCCAAGCTACAGACATCCGCAGGTTCCACAGTCAAAGAAGCATCTCGTGGCATACCGAACTCCAAATGGGTCTCAGCTGAAGCCTGCGAATCTGGAGAAGCGGGTAACAGGGGCTGCGAAAGCACCTGAATATGGGCAGACTGGCGACTAGCTTAGCGGAAGCGTCTGCAGTTTTGGACCTATGCAGTCTGCCTTTATGATGGCTGGCTTACCGACGCCATTTCAGAATATGGAGAACGAGAGTGAAAGAACGGAGACAAAAGTGGCCTGACTAATAGTTCGGGCGTTGAACAAGGCACTAAAGCAACAGCGAGGGACGTCGTGGTCTGGGCTTAAACAGGTGACGCAATAAGACAAAATGTCTTGAGATATTTGCTATCTATAGGCAAGACAAATGTTAACTTTTTCTGACATCGGTTAGAGCAAGGAAAAAAGGATCCCCAACGGGGTACTTAGCTTTAGAAGACCTTCAGGTTTGAAACTCTAAAAACAAAAATTCAGGTAGCTGCCAACCGGCACTTGCAAACTGCTTCAGGCTCCCGCATGGCAATAAAAGCTGATGTAATGGCATCAGCTGCATGTTTTATACCCCTGACGTCATGGATGAGGCGACAGCATCCAACACAGAAATCCCAAGACTTTGGTTATCTGCTTGTAGGTAGCCCTCAGTAGGCCCGAATAACCAAGTGTGATGACTGCAACAGTGAAACACAAAGAACATCAGTGTCAGCCTTGGGTCTGGGTTTTTCTCTCGGTCCCCAATAAGACTCCCCACTGGCACAGCTGTACAGTTAAGTACTCAGCAGAGAGTGTGTCCAAGCCAAGTCCTCCAGCACGCTCTGTGAAACTAGTGCTTCATGCCACTGCTGCAATTAGCTGACATACACAGATTTGATTTTCACCTAAAAACACCTGGGAAAGGCTGGCACAGACATCTGCTGTGCCCCTTTTGCCCCAACTATAAAAGGTAGTTTATCACTGCCAGACACTACACAAAGTCAGCCACCCAAGGCTCGTGCAAGGGTACCCAATTATAGAGTGAAATTAATATTAATACAAATGGTAATGTTGACCAAACAGCCAGGCTTTCACGAGTGGCTACTGTCACTAATAGGCAAAGGTTAAAACAAACATTTCCCTAAAGGACCAGCCACAATGAAAAGTTTATATATTTAATAGTAAAAAATGAAAATACTGTATCTATTTACAATACCAGAGCTTTGATCACAGAAAACATTAAAAACAGCTGGAAAGATTCACAGAGTTACAGAAAAGCAACACTTGCTTATTCTAACTATAGTTTCTTGACTGATCTAGAGAATTACTGTCCCTACCTACTTAATAGAGCAAGGCAAAATGAAGTAGGTGAGAGATCCTTCTAGGTCAAGTTCCAAGAAACAAACTGCCCTGAGACTTGTATTAAAAACATAACTGTACAGAACACAAATCTGGTCATCTGACTTCTAGTTCCCATGCAACCCCCCATTGCTAGAAACTGCCAGGATTTAGCATCTACAGTGCAATGAAAGTATTTGCCCCTTCCCAATTTCTTTGCACGTTTGTCAAACAAATGTTTCAGAACAAATTTAAATATTAGACAAAGATAAAAAAACAAACTGCTAACTGCATTTTGTGTTTACTTGGGTTAAGTGATGATTTTATTTAAGGGAAAAAAATATCCAAACCTACATGGTCCTATGTGAAAGTAATCCCCCCACCTTGTTAAATCATGAAGTAACTGTGATTAATCACATTTTTGGGAAAGCAGAGTTCAAATTCACTAGCCACACCCAGGCCTGATTACTGCCAGACCTGTTGAATCAAGAGATCACAAACAGAACCTGCCAGACAAAATGAAACAGGCCAAAAGATCCCAAAAAGGAAGACATCATGCCACGATCTAAAGAAATTCCGGAACAAATCAAAAACAAAGTAATTGACATCTATCACTCTGGAAAAGGTTACAAAACAATTTCTAAAGCACTGGGACTCCAGCGAACCACGGCGAAAGCCATTATCCACAAATGGAGAAAACATGGAACAGTGGTGAACCTTCCCAGGAGTGGCCGGCCTAAAAAATTACCCCAAGAGCACAGCGACAACTCATCCATGGGGTCACAAAAGAACCCAGATCATCATCATCATTTACAGAACTGCAGGCCTCACTTGCCTCAGTTAAGGTCAGTGTTAATGACTCAACCATAAGAAAGACAGACTGGGCAAAAATGACATGCACAGCAGAGTTCCAAGGTGAAAACCACTGCTGACCAAAAAGAACATAATGGCTCGTCTCACTTTTGCCAAAAAACATCTTGATGATCCCCAAGACTTTTGGGAAAACATTCTGTGGACTAACTAAACAAGAGTTGAACTTTTTGGGAGGTGTGTTCCGTACATCTGGCATAAAAGTAACAGCATTTCAGAAAAAGATAATCATGCTTGATGGTCTGAGGCTGGTTTGCTGCTTCTGGACCAGGACAACTTGCTGTGATTGATGGAAACATTAATTCTGCGCTCTACCAAAAATCCAGAAGGAGAATGTCTGGCCATCAGTTCGTGACCTCAAGCTGAAGTGCACTTGGGTTGTACAGCAGGACAATGATCCTCTGAATGGCTTAAAAAATAAATAAATAAAAAAGGTTTTAGAGTGGCCTAGTCAAAGTCCAGACTTTAATCCAATTGAGATACTGTGGCATGACCTTAAAGAGGTGGTTCATGCTCGGAAACCCTCCAATATGGCTGAATTAAAATAACTCTGAAAAGAAGAGTGGGGCAAAATTCCTCAACAGCGATGTAAAAGACTTACTGCCAGTTATCACAAATGCTTGATTGCAGTTGTTGCTGTGAAGGGTGGCACAACCAGTTATTAGGTTTATGGGGCAATTACTTTTTCACATAGGGCCATGTAGGTCTGGACAGTTTTTTTTCCTTAAATAAAATCTCCACTTAAAAACTGCATTTTGTGTTTACTTGGGTCATGTTTGTCTAAAATTTATATTAGTTTGATTACCTGAAACATTTAAGTGCGACAAACATGCAAAAAAAATAAGAAATCGGAAAGGGGCAAATACCTTTCCATTGCACTGTACATGTCAAGCACACACACTGCTCTGATCTGGTTCAGCAATTGGAAGTCATACTTCTACAGACTAACAAACCATGCTTCTTTGAGATATTGCATCTGTCTTCATTCAAAATTGTGAGACATCATCTTTGTTGCCTATGCCCAGCAATTTAATTTCTTACTATTTTTAAAAGTTACCTGGAGCTGAGCTTAACCTCTCTTGTTTTTTCCAGTATGCTCTGTTAACATCTAGATTTAATTCAGCTGCAATACAGTCAGGACCCACTGTTACATTTTTAACCCAAGCAGCTTTACAAATATAGGTTTTCGACACAAGCATCTGTACAAATCAGTTTGATATAAAATAATGACATGCAATTCTTTACAAAATTCCAGCTAGACGTTACACATCCACCGCCCTACTTCTCCTGGTATAACCACATCGTCACATACCTGAATAAAGTCTCCTCTTAAAATATCTAGTAGACCCTGTACAAGTTCAGATATTTTAGTATTTCATTATAACTTAAGTTTTCACATCCATGGATGCCCTGGGTATATTTCCGATTTACTCTCATCCATGGATGCCCTGGGTATGTATTTCTACTGTACTCTTCAACCAATTTACTCAGTATGGAAACCTTATAAGAAAGGAACACGTTATTCCATACTCTGATTTGGGTCCAATGTAATGTTATCACATTTCCCTGCCTAAATATTTTTTGTACAATCTATAGCTCTATAACCATAATAGAAAACACATTCTACAGGTTTTATTCAAAATCGTAAGCACTTTCCCTACACAAAAAGCGGACTTTAGATAAAACCATCTCAAAGTCTTACATAAACTAAGACAGCGCCATCTAGACTATAAAAAGGTCATCCAGGTAACAAGTATACCTTGAAAAAACTAGAAAAATGTAAGGAAAAAATAGTTTTTCCCACCGCCATCATATCATACAATATTGGCAAAAACCAAGGCAGCTGAAGCTCCCATTGCCACATTTGAAATTGGTTTAGAATATTCATGCTAAAAAAAATTTAGCCAGAACAATTTCCATATGCTCCCCGAGTTAATGTTCAAATTTACATTTGAACCTTAAATTAGAGTTTCATTAAACCACTGTAAGCCCTTATGTTCGTGACTGACCAAAAAACCCATCACATCAATATCCAAAAACATTAACTTCTAAAATTTCTACTTTAAATTTCAGTTAAGGGTGCCTTGTTTGATAGGGGAAGTAACTGGCCTGCTTTCTTGGAAAGAGCGTGAATTACATCGGCAGTTATTAGATGCTCTGCAGTGGTGGTGCTGCGGTAGTGTTGTCACCTCATAGCAAGACGTTGTCCCGTTCAATTCTCAGCTAGAGCGTCTTCTGTGTGGAGGCATACATGAATGGGGCGTGATTCGTTGAAGGTTGCGCGTCAGGGCTGGTAACCCGGTATGTAAAAATCCACTACCAATCATTAGCGGACTGGATTTCCGCTGTGGCGACCCCTAACCGGGAAAAGCCGAAAGACACAAACAAACAATACTTTAAGGGGGAGTATGAATTTAAGTACAACTTATGAGTGCCATACTGTAATTTTAGTGTGTGCAGTATTTTTTAAACTTTATAATAGCTTTAGTAATTTTACTTTATGGTCACTAGATGGAACTATATACTTTCAGGGAGTTTTAATCTAATGAAGTTCACATTTCATAAAGTGCACAAAAAAGCTTATGGTTGCGTGGACTAACTCTAGCATCTACATTTTTTTTTTTACTTTAAGTTTGTGTAGTTGGATTTTTGTCATAACTATCATTAACCAATTACTTGATATTAGAAAAACTAAAAGCTGGATCACCCATACCAAAATCCTTAAATGAATCTACAGTTTCAATCACAATCATGAGGAAGACTATAGAAGCCAGCTAATGCCACTGTAATTAGCAAAATGTACTTAAAACTGTAATGGATCATCTTGAATTATCTACAGATTTGACATTTGTTCACCTGGATGGTCTGACTGGTTCAGAAAGAACCAGTTTTCAGCAGAGGCCCAAGAAGAAAAGCTTCAGTTACAGACTACTGTACAAACATTAGCAGTGAAAGGCAGTAAGATACAATCTTAAAATTACAATAACTGAAATAGCTTACAAACACACAGATAGTGAACTAGAAATATAAACTGTAGACACATTGTGATTTAGATGACTAAACATTTTTACATAATACAAGGTAAACAGAGTATTTACATACTAAACTAAGCATACATTGACAACACACCCCTTAGAGTTGACCCAACAGTCAGGGACTTCAGAACACACAGACAGTAATCTAGCCTTTGACCAGCACATGTCTACAGTAGCGAGGAAATCTATGCTGCGCAGCTTATAAACAAAGGTATGGCATCTAAATCCAAAGAAGTCATTGTTCCACTGTATTCGGGATTCATCTAACCTATCATTGACTACAATACCCCCTCTGGTATATACCAAACCAGGCATATTCAACAACTGGTACGTCTAAGTGGTTCCTCGCTAAAAGAGCACAGGGCTCAAGTAAAACGTCCTATGCAGACTGCCTCAAGGCCTTATCCTTGTAGTCGGTCTCCTACAGACTTTTGAGGGGAGATCTATGCCTGGTACTACATGGCCACTCTGATGGGCCCCCTGCACATCCACAACAGCAGCAGCAGAATTAACTTTCTAAAGACAAACCTTGCCTGTGATATAAACAGGACCTGCTTGTGAGAGGTATGTACCCTAGAGACTACCTAGTCTCTGGAACAGGCTCCCCATCAAAGTTCCTCCCTAACCCAATTTAAGTGCAACTTGGACAACTGGATAGGGAACAGGAAATTTATTCTTGGTTTGACACCCACGTCTCTAATGGACACAGGCAGCCTGTAAATGGTTCATCTCCCAGGCCCCTTCTTAAACTTCAAGAGTATCAGAACCTGTCAGAGATTTGGGATGCATGGCTAGGCTTAGAGGCCCTTGTGGTCATTAGCCTAATAAAACAGCTAGAAACCTACACACAGACATGAATTTGGAATCAATTCTCTCACGTAACAAGCCAGACAAACAGGCTTGTCAGCACACACTCACCCGCACACCACCTCTCATGCAAAACAAGGTCACAACAGAAACAAACCCACATAAGCAGAGCTACTGAATAGAAGCCTATCAAAACATCAGAGGCCACTAACCCCACCCTCCCACCACACCCACCAGTGTCTCAGCAAATAAGTCTGCAAGGTAAAACACCTGAAAACCACTTCGGATGAAGTTCCTTGGAAATTATAGGAATGAAAGCGCTCAACTATTGTTCAAATAAAGTGTGATTCTTAAATCGTAACAAAGTGTTGTTCCAGTGCTATGGGTTTGCTGTGTATTAAATTTGGTTATCTTGTGGAGTTGGTTCAAAACCAAATGTTCTGGTGATAGCTGACTCCACAGCAAGAGACACAGACGTTCCCCTCACCAGGCTGGACAAGGTCACGGCTAGCTGCCTGTCAGGTGCCAGGATCAGTCAAATCACACGCACTCAATTACCATTATGACTGTCATAATACATGTTGTGGCGAATCACTTGAAAACGTACCTCTCTGGACTATATGAAGACAGACATGACTGAACTCGGTGTCCCCAGGCAGGTATGTCCCTAACCCTAAGCAGCATTCTACCTTCACACAGGATGATGTCACAATATAGACAAAAAAATGGACTTCAACAATTGGCTTAGTTTCTGGTGTCAATCCAGGGGGATCCAGTATCTGTCAGCCTGGGAAAACATGGTTAATAAACCATGCTACTTTGCCACAGATGGTCTTCACCAGTCTCCTCTAGGCTTTCAGATACTGTCAAAGGCACTTGCCTCTCCCATAGTGTTTTGTTAAGAATGTCAAAAATATTTCCAAAAAAATCCACTTGAGAAACTCAAGGTTATACTGCTTAATGCTAGGAGCCTAAACAGGAAACTACAAATCCCTGGAAGCACTTCTCACCTTAGAAGATGCTATTTGTGCAGTCACAAAGACATGGTTCAAGGCTTTTGATAAAATCCCCCACTCTGGTATCAAGAAACTCCCAGCTGGGGATTAACCCATACATTAGTAGATGGGTAGCCAAAACGCATACTGTCAAACTTAGGAATTACACTTCTACCAGTAGACCAGTTACCAGCTGTGTACCACAAGGATCTCTGCTGGGCCCACTATTGTTTGTAATCTATTTCTCGGAAGTCCTGTGGCTTACCAAGCTTGCTGATTGCAAACTGGGCAGAACCATAAAGTCCCCAAATGATGTTAACATATTACAAACGGGGCCAACACAAAGGATTAGTTTTAGTCTGTGGCTTTGGCATCAAACAAAAAGTGCATTATCCTTATTATCCCCTTGGCAAAGAGGAAGTCTCCTCAAATTAGGATACTGACAGCACCCCTATGCTCAAAACCAGTGGTGCGATATTTGGGAACAGGTTGACAGCAATCTAAACTGGTATCACCATCTGTCTGCAGTGGTAAGGAAAGCCTTCTACACTGCACGTATCAGCAAGGGCGTCGCATCCAAGACCAAGTGTTATAACTTTTAGTTATGTACTTAGCATAACTTTAGATGTATGGGATCCATCTCGCCTACATTCTGTACTGATGGGTTCGGAGCCGATCCTCGGCTCCGACTCGGCACGCTATACTATAGAACGAAGTCTCTTATTGGCTGAGCTATCCCACATCCCAGGATGCACCACCACTGCTTCCCCAGATCTTGTTTGTCCGCACACATACATAGACTGTTGATATAATATTGCCAGGTGTTTCAAGAGATGAAACAGTTGAACTCTGACCGTCCGGTCTTTTCTGGTCTCCAAGGCAGGGGGAAGGAGGGTGGGTTATTAGGAATGTAGACGAGATGGATCCCATACATCTAAAGTTATGGTAAGTACATAACTAAAAGATGTAATGTGATCCTATCTCGCCTACATTCTGTACTGATGGGACAGCGTCCCTAGCACCTGATTCCTGGGTGGCTCACTGGAAAACACTCCTGAGAACTGTGGAACCGAAGGAAGCTCGCCCCCGAGATGCCACGTCCAATTTGTAATGAGAAATAAAGGTGTGATGGGAAGACCACGTAGCCGCCGCACAAATGTCACTAATAGCAAGCTTGGAATGAAAAGCTGCCGAAGTAGCCATAGCCCTGGTAGAATGAGCTTTCACTGTAGCTGTAAGCTCTTTGTTAGAAATGAAGTAAGTATGACTGATACAGTCTCTGATCCACTTAGCAATAGTGACTTTCGTGACGGCTTTGCCCAATTTATTGTCTGAAAAGGACACAAACTGATCTGTTTTTCGTGCTTGGTGCGTCCTATCCAAATAGAAGTGTAATTGTCTGTGGACATCTAAGGTGTGAAAGATGTATTCCGCTCTGAGTACTTTGGGAAGAAAACTGGAAGTTCCAGTGATTGTTGCAGACAAAAATTAAAACAAACCTTAAGAACAAAGGATGGGTTTGGTCTGAGGGATACTCTATCCTTGTGAAAAAACAGGTATGGTGGTTTGACACATAGGGCTTGAAGTTCCGAAACTCGCCTGGCTGATGTAATTGCAACTAATAAAGCGGTCTTCCAAGAAAGAAATTTTAAGTCGCAAGTTGCTGCCGGTTCAAAGGGGGAAGAGGTCAAAGAACCTAACACCACATTAAGGTCCCACGGTGGAGCGGGATGAGATATCGGGGGCCGTAGCAGCCCAGCACCTTTCATGAAGGCTTTACACAACTTGTTGCTCATCAAAGGTGGTTCTATGCTCTCGTGAAAATTGGACATAGCCGCCAATTGAACCTTGATGGTAGAGACCGAACAACCTTGATTGAACAGAGAAGCTAAAAACTTCAGAACCTCTGACACCGGGGCTGTCATGGGGTCTAATCCCCAGAGTTGGGCCCAAATAGCAAATCTCTTCCATTTGCTGCTATACATTTTCTTAGTAGAAGTCTTGTGGGCCGAGGACAAGATATGTATGACTTCCGGGTCCAAAGCATGGTTCCTGACTATGGTCGGAAGAGGAGGAGCCAAGCTGTTAACTTCAACGAGTGAAGGGACTGATGAAGCTGTCCCGACTGATGGGTCAAGAGATCCAGAACTTGGTCCAGGAACCATGGACCGTCCAGTGCATATTTCCGAAGAAAGGGAAACCAGACTTGACAAGGCCAGTATGGGGCAACTAAAATCATTCTGCTCTCCAAGCGAATCGCCTTCTGGATCACCTTGGGAAGAAGGGGAACCGGTGGAAAGGCGTATAGCAGACCGGTGGGCCAAGCTTGGACTAGGGCGTCCTTGGGAATCTCCCCCGGAACTGGGAGAGAGAGAAGAACTGTTGGCATTTCGTGTTGAGGGGGGGTTGCGAAAAGGTCGCAACAAGGAGTTCCCCATCTTCTGAAAATCTGAGTTGCCACTCTGTCGTTCAGAGACCACTCGTGAGGGGAGAGAATAGTTCTGCTCAGTCCGTCGGCTATCACATTGGATCTCCCTGGAATGTGTGTTGCTACCAGAAAACGTTTGGTTGCAATCGGCCAATCCCATACCTTCATGGCCTCTCTGCAAAGGGGGTAGGATCTGGTCGCTCCCTGCTTGTTCAGGTACCAGACTACTGACATGTTGTCGGACTGAATGGCAATCATGCCCTGGGGGAGGTAACTGTGTAGTGCTTGCAGCGACAGAAGCACCGCCCTCATTTCCAGTATGTTGATGTGGAGGAGACTCTCGGAGTGCCACTTGCCTTGGACTGACCTGCCCAGGTAATGTTCCCCCCACCCCGTCTGGGAGGCGTCCATAGTCAATGTGGCCACTGGTGGTGGTGGAACGAAGGTCGCCCCTGATCCAGGTTGGAGGAAAGAAGCCACCAACGAAGGTCCTGTTTGCACGTCTCTGTGATCAGAATGTGGTGACTGAGTGGGAGATCCTGATAAGACCACTGGACTGACAGGAGCCACTGGAGAATCTTCATATGTAACCTTGCTAAGGGGACTAGAAGAACGGTGGCCGACATGGAACCTAACAGTTGTAGGACCATCCTCGCTGGGGCTCGACGTTTGAGGAGCAAAGCTCGAACTTGAGACTGTAGTGTTTCTATCCTCTCTGCTGGAAGATAGACTCGCATTTGCTTCGAGTCCATCTCTGCTCCGATAAACCGAATGCGCTGAGATGGCAGCAACACAGACTTTGTCCAATTGAAGGTGAATCCTAGGGAGTTGCCTAGAGATATAGTGGCTGCTAGATTTTTCAAGAGTAGACGCCTGGAGGTGGCAGTTAAGAGCCAGTCGTCTAGGTATGGAAACACCTGGAATCCTAGACTTCTCAGGTGAGCAGTCACCACCGCCAAACATTTGGTGAACACCCTGGGGGCTGTGGTGAGACCAAAGGGCAGTGCACGGAACTGGAAATGACCGTCTCCCAGGCTGAAGCTGAGATCCAAAATGGGCCTCAAGTCCCCGGTCTTTTTTGGCACCAAAAAGAATCTTGAGTAAGTCCCTAATCCGGTCTGGCCTGCGGGGACAGGTTGGATGACTCCTTTTTGAAGCAGCTTTGAAATTTCGTTGGCTGCAAGATCCCGTTGACTGGGTGGCGGGTCCGGGATTTTTCAAGATGGAGGAGGGGGTTGAGAAAAGGGGATGGTGTAACCTCCGGCGATGATTCGGAGCACCCATCGGTCCTGAGTGATACTCTCCCAGGCCTTTAGGTGCTTCAAAAAACGACCCCCGACTGGCTCCGGAGCTGCGCAGTCGGGCACTCCTTCAGGGATGCTGGAAGGTTGAGCAGCCACGAAAGGACTCGCGGTCTCCAGTGTTGCGGGGGCCTCCGCAGCCTCTGGGACGGTGTCTTCCTGAAAAATTTCCCCCTCCTCTGCCTCTAGAAGGGGGATCGCTCTGCTGCGAAGAGTAAGGCTTTTGAGATTTACGGAACGACATTTCCCCCCTCTTCTAGCCTTGGGATAAGGCCTGAAGGGAGTGGAAAACCGTGCCCCTACGGCAGTTAAAGTCTTACCCTCTTGTTCACAGCGAGTCAAGGTGTCCTTTACCTTGGGTCCAAACAGAGAGGACCCATCAAAGGGAGCGTCGGCAAAGGAAGACTTAAAGGCCTCCGCAAAATGACACAGGCGGAGCCAGGCTTGTCTCCGTAGAGCAACGCCTGTTCCGCGCTTAATCGCCTCGGCTGCATATGAAATGAGCCTCATGGACGAGTTCGATAACGATAAGGTAGCCAGCTGAGAGTTAACCGTCTGGGCCAACTGCTCGGGTAAGTTACCAGAGAGGGTATCTGAAAGTTCCTTGACCAGATCCCTCTGAAGTCTGGTGAAGTGCGTCAAATAATTCAGAGACCTTAAAGTAAAAGTTGCTGAAGTAAGGGTGCGCTTCCCGTACCGATCCATGCTCCTAGACTCTTTATTAGGAGGATGGACAGACGTTGAAGCCTCTGCCACATCTTGTTGGGTAGCAGATGCCAAAACCAGGGCATCTACAGCCACACCTTTGGAGAGAAAATCCTTTTCAGGGGGTGCCGAGAGAAATTTGTTGGGACGAGCTGGCACCAGTTCCACAGAATCCGGGTGTTCCCACGCCCTTCGAGAGATCAAATCCAGGAGCTCATCGAAGGGCGGAGACACCCAGGAGGCGGAGGGCTGAGCCCCGAAGGCCTTGAGGAATACAGACTCCTCAGCGGAAGGGGGTTTGGACTGCCAGTCGCCTCGTTGCTTGAGGATCTCCAAAATGTCCGCAAAGGAGACATCATCCGAGGACGACTTGGGGGACCCTTCCGCATCATCGAGATCGGTGTCCGAGGTGAGAGACACGTCAGGGGAGTCTACGTGCTTCCTCTTGCACTGTCTCTTCCTTGGAGGTTCCTCCGAAGACGCTTTGGAGGGACCTTCAGGAAGGAGGGAACCCCCGATGGGGGTGGCCTCAGGCCCCAGGGCTCCGCTGTCTTGAGACAGGGGGACTACAAAGGAACCAGTCTCCGTGCCAAGGGAAGGTGACGGTGATACGGTGGAGGTGGCCAAAGAAGATTTGGCCAAAGCACTCCTCATGGCCCTGAAGGCGGGACCCCCAGAGTCCTGGGAAGGTCCAACCCCCGAGGCCACAACAGTAGACAGCACCCCCGCAGCCGACCCACCGAGAGGGAGGCTCGGAAACGAAAACATCGGTCCCGAAGAGTCACCCCCGGGGCAGACAGAGGAGGTCCGTGTACCGAACTCCGACCCGAAGGGCGGGGTTGGAGTAAGGGTCGGAACCGACCCGAAAACCTCCACCAGCACTGACTCCAACGGTGCCGAGGCTGTTGGAGGAGGAACCAAGACAACAGGGTGGGCAACCGGCTCCGGAGCAGACTGGGCTGGAGCCGAAACCAAAGTTTGGAAGACCGGAGACTGAAAGAGCCTTTGAAGGACCCTGTCTATGTCCGAATCTGACATTCTTGAAGACGAGAAGAGATCGAACGAGTTTGAGTAGACTTCTCCACCGGTTCCGAAAGACTGGGGAACTGGCTCCGAATAGTCTCGATAAATATCGGTGCCGAGGGAGACTCCACAACCATTGCAATTTCCCTCGGAGCCGAAGTGGACTTCGGCGCCGAAGGGGAAGAGTCTGAGCGGGCAACTCATCGGCTCCGAAGACGGTGGAGCCGATGAAGGTGACCCGCCTCTCGAAGCTCTAGCCTTCAGCTCCGAAGACAGAGGAGTCGAGGCTGGAGGCATCGAGGCAGACCGTTCCGCCCTCGGCTCCGAAGTCCGTGGAGCCGATGGAGAAGCCTGCCGAGATTTTTTTGTAGCCGGTTCTGACAGGCTGGTCGGAGCCGACGATTTCTTCTTCTTTAAAGGTGAAGAGGAAGAAGATAAAGCCTCCTCAAAAGAAGGGGTGATAAGCCCTTTTAAAATCAATTTGTTTTTCCTCTCTTGGGGGACGCGGGAGGAAAAAGCATGACAAACGCTACATGACTCCTGAAGATGCTTAGGGCCTAAACAATAAATGCACAGAGAGTGGTCGTCCGTGATGGACATTTTGTAACTGCATTTAGAACATTTTTTGAATCCTGAAGGCCTGTGCTCTTTCGACATATTGAAACACAAATAACTACCACAGAAAAAAATTCTTGTACACTAACAACAACGAATAGCTTAAAGAAACTGAGGACAAGGCCCCTCTAACTCAAACGGGATCACTTGAAGAAAGACTCACACTAAAAAGCTTGCCACAAAGCGCGAGGGCAAGGCCCCTCTAACTTAAACGGGATCCTTTCCCTCAAACGAAGACAAATTTACCACAAAAAACACAATCTCACAGTCACACAACAACGAATAGCTGTTAAAACAGCTTTTGGGTAGGTTAGCAAAAAATTTCTGACAAACTTTTTAAGTAACAAGCACTTAGCTCAGCCAAGTCAGAGACCACGTCTTTGCTGTAGAAGCGGCAAACGAGATCTGGGGAAGCAGTGGTGGTGCATCCTGGGATGTGGGATAGCTCAGCCAATAAGAGACTTCGTTCTATAGTATAGCGTGCCGAGTCGGAGCCGAGGATCGGCTCCAAACCCATCAGTACAGAATGTAGGCGAGATAGGATCACATTACATCTAGTCTGTACTCGAACCTCAGACCATTAAGAGAATATAAGGCTACCTTTTGCATGTTCCTCACCAGACACCTACAGCTGCTGGACAGACCAGAGGTTTCTCACCAAAAAAATTCAGGGCCTTCAAAACAACCTACATGGAAAGACTGAAAGCCCTGTCACTGTACTCTGTATCCTACAGGTTGCTGAGAGGCGACTTGTGCCTGGCCTACAGAGCAGTCTCTGACCCTGCCCTAATGGAAATGCTGCACATCTGCAAATCATGTGGACAAGAATTACTCGCTCCAGGGATCCCGACCTAGCCTGTGACATTAATAAAACAAGCTGGAGAAAGACATCTCTCGGAGATTGAGCTCTGCTTCATGTGAATTGGGAGTTTATTCCAGGAATGGCAATGACCCTATTAAAAAAGCACAACCTAGATCACTATATGGGAAACAGTAAATTCACCCCGGGGGTGGCACCTATGTCCCTCATGGACAGGGGCAGTTGGTGCTGATCAGATTCTCTCTGCGAACAGTAACCATCTAACCAAGGCCATTTAGGGAACATGGGTATTACACGGCTAGGCTTGTAAATATATTAGGGCCCTTAGCCTAGTAACCTCCTATGAACCTAAGCAAAGAACTAAGATGCATCTCCATGAAGCTTCTTTTAGTATCAGAATGATTAAAACCTCTGTCATAGAAAAGAAACCGGTTCTGCCTCTTGAGCCAATACATGACCGAGGGGGGTCCCAATGACATATGTCCTGGATAGCACACTCGGGATCCATCCATTTGTCTGCAATTATCTACTGCAAAGAACTGAAGAGTCAGATGTTAGGAAGACTTAAAAGTATTGCCAAGGTGGGAAGAGAGGTTACAATTTGTAAATAGACTAATTGCTCTCATTTTTCTAGGAGGCTCCCCCCTTATTTTTGGAGCTTCCTTGCAGTTTCCACCCCCCACCCCCGCCATGACTCCTAGAGAGTCTGCCAAGTCCACTTATTTTATCTTTTTTTCTAAGAGTATCTTGATTTGAGATGAAACCTTTAACAAGTTTGGAGAAGGCTGAACAATCTGAGTCACTCCTCAAATCAGTTTCTCCTCTTAATTTTTTTCAGGACTTCAGCAGTAAATAGTTTAAATACAACCTCCTTTTCATGGGTAGAAATTCAGTTTCAGCATAACATCTTCAGGCAAATTTTAAAGACTATAACCATGCAAACTCATAAGACCACTTAGTTACTTGAAAAACAAAAGCAATAAAAACAGAAATTTGCACTCAGAAGAAAGAGCAGTCAGTAATGTTCCTCACGTTTTCAAAAGACGCAAGCAAAAAAATTGTGTGCGACAGCATGATTACAAACCCAAAAAAATAAGAGTGGTGGAGGAACACACTTTCCCAAATTAGAGGCTTTTCTATCCTTTTCAGAGGGGTGAGGGACTACCATTTCAACAAATGTTTACCTACAGAAAGGTTTGATAAGGAATTCACTACAGGGTCAGCTAAATCTAGGATTGAGAAAAAAAATATGAAGACTGAAAAACATCATACAATCCAGTCTTGGGGGCTGCAGGCTGCAATAGAAACATCCTTCACAGCTGGAAGAACAGCAGCAGTGTCAGGGAATAAGTGTAGCAATTTCTTTTTTTCAAAGAAATTGAAGTCATTTTTTCCCCAATGAAAAAATGCAGTTCATCCTAGGTATGGTTTCAGAAAAGAAAGGGAGGGAATACTCGGTCATAATCAGCTACCAGAGGTAAAAACAATAGTATTGGTTCCCTCTGAATCCATTCTCTGTTCATCACACTGGGAATCTTCAAAAAACTCTCTTACCCCTAGATACAGAATGAAAAAGTTAACAGCCTGAGCCAAGCCCAATATCTTCCCTATCTAAACTGAGACAGGAAGATAAATCAACTTTGTGCTGCTTTTTGACAGGAATCTCTACTAAAACAAATTAATTTCAGGAGACATCACCCCAGGGAACAGGAGTCTTTAGTCTAGCTAGGCAAAGTAGCATTCCCTACCCCTTTCCCAGATAGCAATACACACAGACAGCATGTCTACCTCCAGACTTTTGAATAAAAAGGACTACAGCAGAAAAATTTAAATAAGATGAGTGCTCTAAGGAAATCGAAGTCCTGCCCCAAGAGGAATTTGTTTGCCCAGCATTGGGCAAACACTGAACAAGCCTCAGAAGCCCAAATGAGGAGCACTCTGTAGCCACTGGAAAACCCTCAAGGGCATGGCACCCAGACCACAGATTTTCCCCTGCCTAGTTCAAGCAACTGCCCAAGTACCTAGAAGGTACCAGGTTTGGAAGCAGGCCAGCCTTTATATCCCAGGTAGGATAGAACACATCTAGCCAAGGCTACTGAAGCAATGATTTAGTGAACGTCAAAAACCAAAATTAATAATTCATAGATAAAGTAGGGGATTATTCTCTTGTGTGTGTGTGTGGGGGGGGGGGGGCAACCTATAGTTAGGACTACAGTAACCATGAAGACACTTGGTAACTACATGACTAAGCTGGTAACAGCAGTTATGAATTACAGTAACTTAATAGTATCTGCGAAGGTAAGACACACAGCAGACATTTATAAAATCTAGTGATTGTACCAAACTGTCAGTGCAGACACTTCAAAGGTTTAGACAGCTTAAACTTAAAATCTTAAAATTGAGCAACACACTTTCTCTGCAACAACTGCTACTACATAGCGCAAACAGAATTGGCGATTACAGTAAAGCTCTAAGCACACTGAAACAGCAATGGCTTCACAACGCGGGTGGGATGCCTGAAAATTTCAAGTGCCAAGACCCATTTCAAAAATCCTTTTCAAGTGCCAAAGCCGTGGTCAAACTCATTGTTAAAAAATGCATCAGCCCCTTTGTAAAAATTATTTCCCTTCAGCCCATCACAAATACCCTAAGCATCAACTAAGTAGTGAGACTTGGGAACGCAAGTTGACTGTACCCTTAACTTTAACCACCATGTGTCTACTGTAGTAAGTAAGGCATTTCACATTGCCCACCTCGTTAGCAAAGGCACTGCCTCAGGAGCAAGAGAGGTTGCAACTCCCCTGTACTCATCCCTCATCAGGCCAATAATGAAGTACAATGCTCCCTTTGTTATGTACTTTACACCTGCAACAACTTGAGACCTCAGATTTCTAAGAAAATTCAGACACTCCCAACACATCATACACTGACAGACTGAAATTGCAGTCACTGTACTCAGCAGCATACAGACTGCCTAGAGGAGACTTGTGTTTGGCCTGCAGAGCAATCTCTGATCCAAACCCAACAGAAATGCTGTACATCCATAGGTCAAATGAGACCAAAGTTAACCATGCCAGGGACCTTAACCTGGCTTGTGATATAAACAGTACCTCCTGGAGAGACAAGTATAGCTCTCAAAGGTTGCCACTCCTCTGGAATAGGCTGCCAATCGACATCAAAAACACAGCCCCTGTATGACTATTTAAGCGTAGTCTGGATGACTGGATGGGAACACTGTAAATATCTGCAGGGGATTTCATCTATGACGCTCCTACACATGGGCAGTCATTGCCAATTAAAACCTCGAGTTTAGGCAATTTCCTTCGTCTAATTTTACATTGGGTACATACAGCTAGGTTTGCAAAGACCTTTGTGTCAATAGCCTAACACCCTCCTATAAACCCATAAGTAACTTCTGTATCTGGTACATCAAGCAAGTAACTTCAATCGCAAAACGTACTGAAAATTAAGTGGAAAAACAAATCCTGGAACCAACACATGCCAAGAACCCACAATTACAACTGATGCACATCTCCTCAAACATCACTTCTGGTCTTGATTGCTAGCCTAGTGGACTAACCCAGTTGCATAATTTTTATATTTTAACAGAGGTATACAAAGGACCATGTGTATGTTCTGCTTTGAATATTACATTCAACAGAGCAATAAATTCAGCCCAACTGGAGCTTATTTAATAAGGAAAAACAAAAAACCCTCTCTAGTAGTACCACTGCATTAGAAGTTACACATTTAAAGAATAGAAACAAGTGCAAAATATTACAGAAATGCTATAATTACACATGTATTGTACATTATAAAGCATATATGTACAACTTCTTACCTTCCAGGATATGAGAAAAGAGACCATCAGTAAAAAAAAGAAGAGAACTTGGCCCTCAACGGAAGATAAATCTCTGCACCTCAACGAATTTCAGTCAGAATGAAAAGCTTACATGCAGGGAACAGAATACCTGCTTAATTATACCTCATCTGAAAATATGCCAACTTCTGCTTTACAAAACAAGATTCTTAAATTTGAAAGTTCAACCACAGCCAGCAGAGCCTCCTGCAACAGCTGAATTTCAGACCATCAAAACAAAGAACATTTCTTGGGTGGGGGAGGTGGGGCTGATAAAATAGCTGGTGTACTATACAAATACCTAGAGAACACGTCACCAACACGCAGATGGAAGCTCTATGTTCACAAGGGATTAACTAACAAGACAAACAAAATTACTTTCTACAAAAAAGGTCTACTAGATCCTTTAAACTAATACAGCAGCCAACTAAGTGCGGGATAGTAAATAAAACAATTTAAACCAAACTCTGTAGACTCACCCAATTATAGTCGATAAAATATAGCAGAATGAAGTTTAAAGCCCTGCAGTCACTGAAAGGTTATGCTGAAAGCCAGCAGGTACAAAACTCCAAATGACTGAAGACTTGTTTTCTTAGCAACCTAACAAGTTTGCTTTTGCTCACAATACTGACAGTAAAAGCAGAACCTAAAAACATGCAAGAGGAAATCTGAGATCATTCAATACGAAGACCCATTCCAGTCCAGCTTTGGAAATGAAGCACTGAAATACTCCCAACTACGGAGTTCTAAAGACTTCCACATGAGGGGGACCAACACTTTCTATTCAGGTCCTGTCAGATCACTAATCTGTAAATGACATAATGGATCTTGACTGACCCTTTGCAGTCAAAATGCAGTATCACAAGGACTCTACATGGGTTTGGCTTCTACTTTCCGAGAGAAGCACAGGTATTGGGGGGTGAAGTCATCAGAAGTAGAATACAAGTGCTAGATGCATTCTGTAAAGCAATTATGTTGATATTGCCTGAAAGTTTACCTTTTACATCCTAAAAGTGGGGAAATTATACAGAAGTTGCTGGAACTGACAGACCTTCAGGACAACAGTGACATTCTGAATTAAAATTGGGCTATGACTTTTACTAAGAAAGCAGAATATGTTTACAGAAAAAAAACTCAAAATTTGTCACTGAAAGCAGCCCATTTCTCCCGAAAAGGAAGTAGTCTTTATTGGAACTGTGACCATCACCACGTTCCCCCTTTCCCAAATCTCTTGTATAATCCCCCATTTCACCATTTTAATACATGAGGTTTGGTCTTGTATAAGCTCTCACATCTCTCCTGATTCAAGGTCACTCTCCTACCTCAGACAGTCATTCTGGTCCACTGCAGGTCTTCTCTGGATACAACTGATCTCTTTGCTAAATGTCATTTCCTAGGAAGCACATCATCTCATCCAACAACTCCGGAAAATGCAAAAACAGTGAGTGCTGTTCTAAAATTTCTTTTGCCGACAGTAGAGTTGGCTTTTTCTCCACTGTTTTGAGACACTGTAGCTGGTACAAGTCCAGAGTATATTCCCCTACATAGGGACAAGCCACCCACAAAAATCAAAACTGCCAAGTTCAAAAGTTGGTTTAGTCTTAAGGTTTTAGAGTTTTCCAAAACTACGCTAGATGATTCAACATGAAAACGTTTATTCTTGCCTTCCTGTCTGTCCCAAATCTTACACCAGATTGCCATCTGCTTTCCTGTACATGTGCCCAAATCACTAATCTGTTCTCTAACCTTCCTGCAACTGGAGTCATTTGTACTTCTGTGCCAATGTTCTCATTACTTACTCTGCCCCAGTGGACATCCTACCACCCTTCTCAGGCACTTCATCTCCATCACACATATACCTTCCTTACCTACTCTGTCTTCACATCATTGTTTTGTACAACATACTTTCTAGCTTCTTTGGCAATCTTCTGTTACACACTACCTCCAACACTGTGCCAGGTGGCTACAGCCCCTCTTATTCTAGCTCTGACCTCCTCATACAGACTTTTCCTTAAGCATCCCTCCCCAGGTACCTGAGGCTGTTAATTTGTTCCATTTCCTCTTCAATCTCACGTCTCAGCTTCTGATTCCCCAGTTTGCTGCCTTATCAGTACTCCATTTCATCCTGTGGATCTTCATGTTTTGTGTTCCATTCCCTTGTCATTGCTGAAGCTCTTGTTCAGAGTTCTGAATCGTGACTGCATCACCCACCAAATGTAGACTCATGCACCCAAGTCCATTAAGTGAAAAATAGAAGTTATGTTCTTACCATAACGTTCCATGTTAGTTTTCTTCTCGCCTTCTTTCTTGCTGGATGGGTTCGGAGCCGACCTCGGCTCCGACTCGGCCACTCTAAAAGCTCGAGAGTTGGTTCCACCGGCTCGAGGCTCCCCTTATATCCCACAATGCTAGGCGGTATTACCTCAGATCTCGTTTGTAAGCTAGGCCCAGCCAAAAATAACTCCAGAACCACTGGAAAAGGGAAAAATCCACCTCTATAAAAGGAAAGGAAGAAGGTGACCTGAAACCTGATGAAAAGAATATATGCACAGTATAGCATATACCTATATACAATAGAGGTGGTAGAAAAAGAGGTCACAATCAAACTCCTCTAGGTCTGTCCAGGCTAGGGGGAAGGAGGGTGGGGCCTTAAGAAGAAGCGAGAAGACAACTAACATGGAACGTTATGGTAAGAACATAACTTCTATATATGTTAAGTTGTCTATCTCGCCTTCATTCTTGCTGGATGGGACCGCGTCCCTAGCACCTTGTCCCGGGTGGCCTATCGGAACAGACTCTTGAGAACAGTGGAACCAAAGTTAGCTCTATTTCTAGAAGCTAAATCCAACTTATAATGAGAAATGAAAGTGTGAGGAGTAGCCCAAGTAGCCGCTGCACAAATGGTGTCAATAGGCAGTCTGTCTTGGAAGGCTATAGAAGTAGCCAAAGCTCTGGTGGAGTGGGCCTTAGGTTTGTTAGGCAGCTTTTGGTATCTAATTTCATAAACAAAGGAAATTAGAGATGTTAGCCATCTGGAGAGTGATACCTTCGAAACTGAGAGTCCCTTTCTGCCTTCTGCATAAGAGACAAACAATTGGTCAGTTTTTCTGATCTGTTTGGTTCTATCCAAATAATACCTTAACTGATGATGAACATCTAGCCAATGCAATTTTTGTTCAGACCCGTTAGAAAAGTTAGGAAAAAACACAGGGAGGTCAATGGTTTGATTTAGGTTAGATGCAGAGGCTACTTTAGGTAAAAAGGATGGATTGGTTCGTAAGGACACACTGTCTTTATGAAACAATAGATACGGAGGTTGACTGCTGAGTGCATGAAGTTCTGAGACCCTTCTAGCTGAAGTAATAGCTACCAGAAAGAGAGTCTTCCAGGATACTAATTTCAATGAACATGAAGCTGCAGGTTCGAAAGGGGGAAGAATCAAAGATGTGAGAACTAAATTAAGGTCCCAAGAAGGAGGAGGATTTCTTATAGGAGGTCTGAGAAGAAAAACTCCCTTCAAAAAAGCTTTGCAAAGCCTGTGAGACATGATGGCAGAATCTGAAACGCCCACATGAAAGTTAGAAATAGCTGCCAATTAAACTTTAAGAGTAGAAGGAGATGAACCTGCATGGAAAAGTTCAGCTAGAAAATCAAGGACCATCTGGATGGAAGCAGTGAAAGGATCTATGTCCCTTCCTTGAGCCCAATAGGCAAAACGTTTCCACTTACTAAGATAAATCCTCCAAGTGGAAGATTTATGGGAAGCTATCAAAATATCTCTAACAGAGTGAGATATTTGAGGAAGCCTGGCTAAGGTTGGAATTGGAGGAACCAAGCAGTGAGGTTCAGAGAGGGGAGGGAGCGATGTAACTGACCCGATTGATGGATCAAAAGATCTGGAACTAGGTCCAGATGCCAAGGTTGCTCCAACAGAAATTGATGTAGAAAGGGGAACCAAACCGGTCGAGGCCAATAAGGAGCAATGAGGATCAAAGAGGCCTTCTGAGCGATAGCTTTCTGTATCACTTGAGAGATTAGTGGGAAGGGAGGAAATGCGTACAGAAGTCCCCGGGGCCAAACTTGGACTAGAGCGTCTCTGCTGGGCTGGCCTGGTAACGGGAATAGGGTGAAATGGTCTCTGCACTTGCTGTTTTGGGGAGTAGCAAAAAGGTCGCAGCAAGGCTGACCCCACTTGAGAAAAATTTTCTCCGCAATAGAATCTTTCAGAGACCACTCGTGAGGCATGAGGATAGCTCTGCTCAACTTGTCCGCGATTAGATTGGACTTCCCGGGGATGTGCGTTGCTATCAGAAACCGCTGAGAAGAAATCGCCCATTGCCACAGTCTGAGTGCTTCTCGACATAAGGGATAGGACCTGGTTTCGCCTTGTTTGTTGATATACCACACTACAGACATGTTGTCCGTCTGGATTGCTATCGTTCCCAAGGGAAGAGAGTCTTGAAGGGCTTGCAACGCTAAAAGCACTGCTCTCATCTCTAGAACATTTATATGCAAGTGGCGTTAGTCTGGTTGCCATATGCCCTGGACTGTTCTGCCCTGATAATGTCCCCCCACCCGATCAGGGAGGCGTCCGTTGTCAGAGTAGCAACCGGAGGGGAAGGAACAAAGGGTCTTCCCAGGAAGAGCTGGGGGGAAGAAATCCACCAAAGGAGATGATTCTTGCATGCTTGCATAATCATAATGGTGTGGGACATCGGAAGTTGCTGGTACGACCATTGTGTGAAGAGCATCCATTGAAGGATTCTCATGTGGAATCTGGCTAATAGAAGTAGTGGGATAGTAGCCGCCATAATCCCCAGTACTTTCAGAACTAATCTGGCTTTGACTCTGTTGCTGTGGAATAGAAGGGAGACCAGTTTGCGTATGTCTGCTATTCTTTGGTCTGTTAGTCTCGCAGACATGTTGACTGTGTCTAGATTTGCACCTATGAAGGTAATAGCACGACAAGGCGACAAAACAGACTTTTCGCAATTTATTGAGATGCCTAACTTTTGACAAATGCGAAAGGTGTAGTCTCTGGCCATAAGAAGAAGATGCTTGGTAGGAGCTGTGAGGAGCCAGTCGTCCAAATATGGAAACACCTGGAATCCTTGACGTCTCAGGTGAGAAGCTACCACTGCCATGCATTTGGTAAACACCCGGGGGGCAGTGGTGAGACCAAAGGGCAGGGCTCTGAATTGAAAGTGACTGGCTCCCAGCCGGAAGCGGAGAAATCTCCTGGAGCATCTGTTCATTTTTATATGATAGTACGCATCCTGGAGGTCTGTAGAGCACATCCAGTTTTCCTTTCCCAATAGGGGTAGGATGGATTGTAGCGTGACCATCCGAAATTGTTTTCTTGACTGACTTGTTCAAGATACTGAGATCCAAAATGGGTCTCCAGTCCCCTGTTTTCTTTGGAACCAAAAAGAATTTGGAGTAGATTCCGGATCCTTGCTGGTCTGCTGGCACTGGCTGAATAGCTCTTTTTGCAAGCAACTTTGAAATTTCCAACGCTGCTTGATCCCTTTGAGCGGGTGGAACATCTGGAAGGGATTTTTTTGATTGATTTGGAATCTGAAAGAACGGAATGGAATAGCCTTCGAAATGATGGACTGTACCCACTTGTCTTGAGTTAGGGATCGCCAGGCTTCTGGGTACAGTGACAATCTTCCCCCGACTGCCTCCGAAGGTGGACAGTCGGGCAACACCTCAGGGATGCTGGAAGGGCTTATCGGAAAAGGTTTCTCGATTGCCCTGGTTCTGCGGACCCCCCTGCCTCTAGGGCGACGTCTACCATTATTGTTCCCTCCTCTGCCTCTGGAGGGGAACCGACTCTGTGCGTCAGGCAAAGTCCCTTGGGATTGTTTGCGGAACCACATTTTCCCACTTTTCTGGCCTTTGGGGTAAGGCCTAGAAGGAGTAGAAAAACGGACTCCAACGGCAGAAAGAGTTTTGCCATCAGTCTCGCACCTAGTCAAGGTTTCTTTCACTTGAGGACCAAAGAGAGATGATCCATCAAACGGGGAATTAGTGAAAGACGTTTTAAAGGGGTCCGCAAAATTACATAGCCGCATCCAGGCATGCCGGCATAAGGCGACACCTGTCCCTGCGGCTCTGCTCGCTCCATCAGCCGCATATGAAAGGAGGTGCATGGAGGAGTTAGCTATAGAGTTCAGGGTAGCCAGCTGAGTGTTCATCTTGTCTTGAAAACCCGCAGCTGTAGGATCCTTCAACATCTCACTCGCTTCCTTGATCAAGTCTCTTTGAAGACTAGTGAAATGGCATAGGTAGTTCAGCGAACGCATAGCAAAGGTCGCTGACTAAAACATCCGCTTCCCGTACCTGTCCATAGACCTAGATTCCTTGTTAGGAGGATGGACAGGCACCGAAGGTTCAGCTAGTTCCTTCTTAGTGGCAGCAGCTACCACCATAGCATTCACAGAAACCCCTTTGGTTAGAAATTGCTTATCTGCTGGAGCTGTTATAAACTTTGAAGGTCTCCTGGGGGTGGGGTCCACTGAGTCAGGAGCCGTCCAAGCCTTTTTTGCTACCACCTGCATGAGGGGGTCAAAGGGGGGGGGGGACACCCAGGAGGTGGAAGGGCGAGAGCCAAACGCCTCAAGATACACAGATTCATCCTCCGACGGGTTAAGGGCTGGCCAATTTCCCCTCTGTTTTAGGATCTCTAGAATGTCTGCAAAGGAGACATCTTCAGAAGGGGAACGGGGGGAACCCTCGGAATCCTCTAAATCTGTGTCAGAGGTGACAGACTCAGGTGAGTCTATGTGTTTCCTCTTACACTTTCTCTTCCTAGGGGGCTCACCTGCCAATTCAGGAGAGGCCTCGGAAGAGGATGAGATCCCCACAGGGGATTCTTGAGGAGCTAGCTCTCTGCGGTCTGGGATGAGGGAGTGAGTAGACATAACCTGAGGCACCGAGGAGGGAGGGGCGGAAGGAGCCGACTGTGGAGTTGAACCAGGTTCCAACACACTCTGCATGACCTCGAATGCACCCCTGTCAGGCAGAGCCAGAGGTCCCCGCTCCGAAAAGCGGAGAACCTTCCTCGGCACCGACTGTGATGGCTCCGAGGTCGATGTCGGAGCCGAACTCACCAGCGCCGAAGCACCGAGAGGGAGAGCAGGGTCGGACAAGGGTCCGATGCCACTCACCCCCTCGGAGCCGACGAGGGAAGTAAGGCGCCGAGATTCTTCAAAGGAAGAAATCGGAGCCGACGACGGAACCAAAGACAATTGTATCGGTTCCGACGCTACCACAGTCTCGGTTCCGAAGCGCCCCGGCTCCGAGCTCAAAGGAGTCGGAGGAGGAATATTTTGAGGGATAGGTTCAAGCATCGACTGATGAGTCGGGCTCTGAAGCATTTGGGCCAGTGCCTCGGACTTAAGAAGTCGACTCACTACCCTCTGAAGGTCATGATCCGAAAGCCTCGATGACCTAGAGGAGTGAGATCTATGGCTCCGTTCAGACAGCAAGGGAGACGCTGGAGCCGAATGAACGGAGCCAAGGGAAGGTGACCTAGACCTCTTTCTAGATGTCGACTCCGATGGTCCGATCGGAGCCGACACAGGAATTTCCAATGCCTCGGCTCCAGCCGGAGCCGAGGAAACCACAGAAGCTGTAGTTCGAGACTCATCGGCTCCAGCCGGAGCCGATGTAGCAGGAGGTTTCGAAGCTTTAGGCCTCGACTCAGAAGCTGGAGTCGAGGACCTAGAAGCCTTAGAGGGTTTGCCCGAAGTAGCAGTAAGGGAACCCTCAGGCTTAAGCAAACCTCTTAAAATGAGTTTGTTTTTTCTTTCCTGCAGGACTCTAGGGCTGAAGCCATGGCATACAGCACAAGAGTCCTACAGGTGTAAAGGTCCCAGGCAGTACACACAAGAAGTGTGACCGTCTGTCAGAGACATTTTCTGACAGCACGAGTCACACTTCTTGAAGCCTGAGACCTTTGAGTCCTTAGACATTGTCAAGGAAAGTGTAACCACACACACACTCAAACACACAGATTACACTTTAAACAAGTTTAACTAAAAAAATTACACTTTACACAAGTTTAAATAAAAAAAGAAGATTAGATCTTTTTTTAGATCCCTAACAAAAAACACATACACTCCACTAAGGGGATGGAAGGGCCCGAAGGCCTGAGGGAAGAACTTATAAGTTCTTTGTGGAAAAAAGGGTGGATAAACAGAAGGAAAAGGGACAAAATCCACTAAGATAAGGGAAATAACTATAAAAGATTAAATTAAAGGGGTTTAAATTCACTATAGATTACTCTATAATAACTGACCTGAAGCCGGTAGAAACCAAACACCTCGATCGCTGTAGCGGCAAACGAGATCTGAGGTAATACCGCCTAGCATTGTGGGATATAAGGGGAGCCTCGAGCCGGTGGAACCAACTCTCAAGCTTTTAGAGTGGCCGAGTCGGAGCCGAGGTTGGCTCCGAACCCATCCAGCAAGAATGAAGGCGAGATAGACAACTTAACATCAAGTGGTTTTACATATTAAGCAGAATATTAACTGAACCACCGGGACTCCATTAGCAGTTGATCAGTCTCTTCACGTCTAGATTTGCCAACTAACTCAGTTATAGAAAGAGCTCAAAACATACCATTCTAAGAAATGCAGTAGAATACTGTGTTTCAGAGATAGCATCTTATACAAATTGTCAAGTACCACCAGTAGTCCAATATTGATCTTTTGGCCTTTCCTCAACATTCAGGTTTCACACACGCTGAGAAACACTGCACATGTGACTCAGTAAACTGAACCAAAAAACAAGCTTCAAGGGGGGGTGTCACCCCCAACACACCTTTCGATCACCTTCACGGTTATACAGCAAAACTTACTAATTTCACTTCTACAGAATGGCATGCACTTTTGATATTATGTCATCTATTTCTCGTAAATACTACTTGGCCATATTAAGAGCAGTACAAATTTTTAACTCCTACGTATAATGTCCTGTACATTCCTTAAAAGATTAATCACTACACAGATATGAATTTGACTAAAAGTACAAATTCAAGCCAGAGCTTCTGATCATTAGAAGTGTAAACAAGTCATGCTGTATTTACAGCACTAACATTAGTATGGTGACAGGAAGCTTGTTAGTTACTCTCAGGTCCAGTATAATCATGTGGATTAGCACAAGTACTCATGAAGCTATTTAACTCCCAACCTCTTTTCCAAACTGTAAATTTATGTAAGGTATAATTCAACTGGAAGACAACTGAATAAATTGTTTCACAAGCATTTACTCAAACCAAACCAATCCAAATACTGCCCCCCCCCCCCCCCCATTAATGTACATGCCTCCTGCCATATTAATATGGCACAACTAGGTTACACTTACGTGACTGGAATTTTTTTTTTAATGGATTAATTCAAGCCACAATTTTAATAAATTAACAAAAAAAAAGGTGTTTGCATGAATCCTTGGCAAAATTTCTGCATACCTTTAGCATGACCTTTAAAGAAGAATTGTACTCGCAGAGTCAAAAAAAAAACATATTTCATCATGGTTTGTGGTTTCCTACAATGCAACACCACTCTGACTATTTACAGGTTTTTAAATATTTTCAAACATAACTTCTGAGTCTGACCACATGGGGCCTGTCATCTTGAAATAATTCCGATTCAGTCTGCCTCTAGGTATCCAACAATGCAGTGCTCGTCTAAAAAATAGATCATGCAGGCCTCTCTCTTCCTAAAGCTCCTGTCACTACATTGATTTTACATGCATAAAACTGACTGAAAGACAGCAGTGTAAGTAACATTTCATGCTGTTCAAAGACTACATAAACACACAGTGCAAATGCTACAGAACAGTCAAAGTGCTTTTTACTGCTGCTTTTTTTTTTTAATGGCTAAACTGCAGTCTTTCGTGCAGCCTGAATTGTACTTTCACTAGTCTCCCATTTCCCTTCACATCCAACTTCCCTACCTGTCCAACTGCCAAGGGTAATCTGAGCGGTTACCTGCCATAATTGACAGCAGGAGACTTGACTCGTACTGTGCCGTTCTTCTAGCCTTTCTGTATGGGTGGAGGAAGAACCAGGGAGATGACATCACATCATGGGTGGGTTTTTATGACAGAAGTGATGTCAGTTTGGGGAGGGGAAATGGCCAGAAAACTACCCATATTCAGTGGCCTTGATGACATCAGTGAATTGGGAGACTGCAACAAACTTTTCCAGGGCACAAGTTATTTGAAAATGAAACCACCACAGTACAGTAAGGTACTGCTCTAGTGGACAGAAAACAGAAGTTATGTACTCAACATAACGTTCCATCCAAGTAGTTCTACTTCATTGGTCTTCAACCTGTGGGTCTTCGGATCAGACACTGCCACATTTTCCAGCTATAGCTCCATGCTCCTCCCCTTACCCATAATGCCCAAATCTCCCTTCCACCTTCAGATTGCCTAACCGGTATCAGATACCTGACCCAATGACACCTTATCTTCCAACACAAACATTACAAAAGAACTTTAGCCCTGATAGACCCAAAGATCCCAATAACTGTCTGGTACAAGGGACATATACCCTAAAGGATAAGGTTGGGGGGGGGCGGCTGAAGACAAAAGTAGTAGAACTACTCAGATGGAATGTTATGGTGAGTACACAGCTTATCTGAAGTAGTTTACTTCATTTGTTCTTCAGCCTGTGGGACAGAGTCCCCAGCTACCCAACTCTTGGGAGAACCTCATGGGCGGATATTCCGGAGCACCGCAGAGCTAAAGGATGCTCTACTCCTAGAGACCAAATCCAGTTTATAATGAGAAATAAAAGGTGTGAGATGAGGCCCAAGTAACAGTTGAACAAATATCAACCAGAGAGACCCTAGACCAAAAGGCAGCTGATGTAGCCAAAGATAGAGTCAAGTGAGCCTTCACTTTTCCTGGAAGAGACAAACCTGAGTAAGCCCAGCCAATGCATTGTGAGATTCAGTGAGCAATAGTCACTTTTGAGACAGGTTTACCAAAGGTCTTGGCATAGGACACAAAAAGCTGATGACACTTGCGGAAAAGGTTTAGCCCTCTGCAGATAAAACCTCAACTGCCCATGTACATCAAGTAAATGTAATCTGTATTCCCCTTTGTTCTGGTAGTTCGGATAAAATACTAGTAAATTGACTTCCGAAGCTACCTTGAGAAGGAAGGACAGGTTAGTGCGTAGCGACACTACCTTTGTGAAAGATCATGTAAGGGGACTTTGACAGAAAGAGCATGAAGCTGCCATCACATCTGCTAGAAGGGTGTTGGAACCAAAAAGGCAGTTTTCCAGGTCAGAAATTGTAGATCCACAGATACCGCAGGCTCAGAGAGGAGAAACCAATGCCTGAAACAAAGTGAGGTCCCACGGAGGAACCAGATCCTTAACCAGGGGTCTGAGAAGAAAAGCACCTTTAAGAAAAGTTTTATAAAGTTTGGAGGAAGCCAATGAAGACACGTTTACCCTAACATGAAAACTGAATATGGCAGCTAGTTGTACTTTCACCATTGAGGAACTAGTGGCCTGATGAAAAAGGCTAACTAGAAAATCTAAAACCGCAGAAAGTGGTGCAGTGAAAGGATCCAAAGACCTCTGAATGGCCCGTATAGAAAAACGTTTCCATTTACAGAGATGAACTTTTTGGGTGGATGATTTAAGAGCCGCCACCAGAATGGACTCGATAGGAGATGACAGACCGGGAGTCCCAAGAATCATGGGAACTGGAGCAGCCAAGCAGTGAGCTTCAGACTTTCCAGATCTGTACGAGGGATCCCAGAGGGAGGTAAAAGCAGATCCGGGACCGGATCAAAGGTGGAACAACTAGATGATACCAGAGTAAGGGAAACCAAACCTGTCGAGGCCAGAATGGGACGAGGAGGATCACAGTGCTCCCCAGCCTTCAGGCTTTCTGTAGAAACTTTGAAATGAGGGGAAGAGGAGAATATGCATAAAGAAGCCCGGGAGGCCAAACATGAATCAGTCTCTGGGGGGCTTCCCCCAGCAGGGGGTTCAGAGCGAAAAACTCGCTGCATTTCGCAGGAGATGTGGAGAGATGGCAGCAAGGATGACCCCCATTCTAGGAAGATCTGTTCCCATACGGAAGGCTTCAGAGACCACTCTTAAGGCATCAGGATAGATCTGCTGAGCCTGTCCACTAAAATGTTGGACCATCCAAGGATGTGCGTTGCCACCAGAAAACAGCCGATGGAGACTGCCCATTCCCACACGCTCATGGCCTCGACATAAGGGATAAGATCTAGTTCCCCCTTGTTTGTTGATATACCAGACCACTGACATATTGTCAGCCTGAACTGCAACTGTTCCCAAAGGAAGAGGAGCATGGAGGGCCTGCAACACAAGAACCACTCTCATCTCTAGAAAACTGATGTGCAGATGGGTCTCAGAAGGGAACAGTGTGCCTTGGGACTGTCCTTCCTGAGCAGTGCCCCCCACCCACCCTAGTAGGGAGGCATTCGTGGTCACCATGCTTTGGGGTAAAGGAGGTTGAAAAGGACATCCCTTTAGGAGATCCAGGGACCAAATCCACCACCAAGGAGAGTCCCTCCATGCTTTTGAAATTCTCAATGGCAAGGAGAAAGGTGGTCTAATAGTGACCACTGAACTGCCAGTGTCCACTGCAGTACCCTCATATAAAAGGCACGGCATAGGAAGAAGATTTATAGTGGCCGCCATGCTTTGGCTGTTGGTAAATGGGTCTGAAGAATGTGTAAGACGTGTAACCTCAAGCTGCGTATCCTGATGTGAGAACACCTTCATTTGTATTGTGGCCAGCCGTGCCCCAATGAAATCTAAAATCTGAGTCTGGTGAAGAGCAGACTTGTTCATATTGATTGTAATGCCCAACTTGTTGGCTAGCTGAAGGAAGGAGTCCCTGGCCTGACAGTAGATGCTCTGAGGGGGCAGTGAGGAGCCAATCGTCCAGGTACAGAAAGACCTGAATGCCCTGAAGCCTCAGGTGAATTGCTACTACTACCAACATTACACCTTGGTAAACACCTGCGGGGGGTGGTGAAACCAAAGGGGAGGGCTCGAAATTGGTCATGATTGGCTCCCACATGGAAGTGAAGGAACCTCAGGGAGCGCCTGTCCATCTTGATGTGATAGTATGCGTCCTGGAGGTCGATTCAAAACATCCAGTTTCTGACCTACAGATAAGGCCGGATAGATTAAATCGTGACCATCCAGAATTTTGTCTGACAAGTTTAACTTGGACAGATCCAATACTGGTCCGAGGTCCCCAGTATTTTTTGGCAAAAAAAAAACTGGAAATAAACCCCGGATCTGGACTGGTCTGGGAGGACCAGTTGGATGGCTTCTTAGCAGTGAGTCTTCCTGCACTGCTGCTTCCTCCTGCTGCGTGGGTGGGATGCCCGGGCTAGCTTTGTTGGATGGGGGGGGTCCTTGAAAAGGACAAAATATCCTCTGGATAGGATTCACAGCACCCACTGGTCTGTAGTGGAAACTCCCATGCTACTGGGTGTAGAGACAAGCAACCCAGACTGCTTCCAGAGATGGACAGTGAAGCAACCCCTCAGGGCTGCTGTCTAGATTTAACCAAGAATAGTTCTCGGGACCCAAAATTCCTAGGACCTCCCTCTGCCTCTAGGGCGGCATCATATCCCCTTCTGCCTCTGGTGGAAGGCAAGAGTCCTGAGCATCCTGGGAAAATGCCCGAAACTTGCAGAACCATATCTTCTTCTGGCCTAACTGGTTCCTGGAAAAGGACCTTTGAGGCAGTGAGAAGCAGATCCCGACGGCAGACAGCATCTTCCCATCCTTCTCGCTCTGGACCAAAGTCTGACAGTCTTCCCAAAAAAGGGAAGAATCATAAGGGAAGTTGATAAAAGATGCCTTGAAGGGCTCCAAGAACTGACATAAGTGGAGTCAGCTGTTACGTCAAATGGCAATGCCTGAACCCACCGCCCATGCAGCTCTCTTTGTGGCATGGGAGAGCTAATGCATAGATGTGTTGGCAACAGATTGTAGGGTGGTCATTCATGCAAATGTCTTCCTGTCCTCTGCCGACATGGACCCTGTGGTAGACAGACTTGCTTGACCAGATCTCTGGAGTCTAATAACATGTACCATGTAGTTCAGCACCCTCACACAGAAGGTTGCTGAAGCATAAACTTGCTTCCCAAAATGATCCAACGTTAGACTCTGTCAGGTAGATGGACCGTGGAACTCTCCTGGGTGAGTTCCTTCTCGGTGGCCGCCGCCACCACCAGCATAGCATCTACAGGGGACCCCTTGAGCCAGTGTAACTTGTCCACATGAGGGCTTAAAACCTGGTCTGGGCACTTGGGTATTAACTTTAGGGTGTCTGGCTCCTCCCATGCACTACATGTTATCAAATCCACAAGTGGATCAGCAGGAGGACACACCCAAGAGGTAGATGGCCCTGAGCCAAATGCCGCCAGAAACATGGACTAGTCAGAGATTGGTTTTGGGGTGGACCATCTCCATGAGGTCTCCCAAAGAAGACACTCTCGGGGGTGACCTTGGGGAACCTTCCCCTTAATCCAGGTCTGTGTCTTCGCTGAGGGACTCTGGAGGATAGGTCCAAGTGCCTCCTTCTACACATATGCTTTCTGGGGTGCTCCTCAGGGGGACTATCTGGGGATGTCTCGCAAGCAGGTTGTTCAAGGTCGGAACGTCCTGGGGCACTATGGCTACAGGCTGTCCCCGAGAGGGCAAGATGACCAGATCTGCACTCAAGGTCAGTGGGATCTGGACAGACTGAAGACGAAATGTCAGTGGACTTGACCCTGAGAGCACCCTGTCCACCATGTCAAATGCTGAGGGGGAATGGACCTCCTGGGCTGAACAGAAACCAATCCCCCACTTGATCAGACCAGGGAGTCAGAGCAGAGACGCTGAAGGGAATGCTTCTCTCTGACAAGCTCAGAGCAGAGAGCACTCCCTCGGCTCTAACCCAGAGGCTACGGCTCAAACAGCTTGGATCAGACACAGTCAAGGAACTGGCCAGAATCGAGGTACAGGGTACCATCACTTCTGACCATCCTCGGATCCAACAACAGCGAAACCGCAGGTCAGATCAGAGGAGTGATGGGTATAAATACTGGCTGGAAGGTGCCTGCTTGGGTGGGAGAAGGCCCTGGCAAGACCCATCTAGATTCGAGTGCTGATAAACCTCCACATAATCTTGTCCATCTCTGCTTTAGATAGACTCCATGTAGAGCAGGAGGATGCCACCAAAGTGGGCTGGGAAAGCCGGTAGGGAGAGGGTGACCAGCTAACCTGTGCCTCTGGCTCAGGGGAGAACTCAGGGGACGTCAGCCAAGATGTCGCTGGCCTGGGAACAGGCTTAACATTCAGCAGGAGGGGGGGCGGCCTCAGACAAGCCGTCAGGGGAGCGCTTGCAAGGCCAGTCCTTGGCTTTATCCCTTTCCCCGGGCCTCCTGGCAGGAGGGAGAGTCCCAGAGACCGTGGAAGGGGAAGACAAAGCAGCAGCCGCTGCTTTCTTAGCAGGGGAAGGTGGGACCTCAGTCAAAGCACAGGAGGGCAACAGGCCCTGAACAATCAGCTTGTCCCACCTGTCCTGAAGTGCTCTGGGATTAAACCCCGTGCAAATAGGACAGGGGGACTAGAGGAGAGCCAACCCCAGACAAACACACAGAATGTGGCCATCCACCGGGGAAATCTTATGTCCACACACTGTGCCCCTTTTGAAACCTGGCTTTGGGGCATCCCCCACGACACACACAAGGCTATTGGCCCTAGGGCCTATATAAGCCTAGCCAAAAAGGTACCCTGGCTTTCGCCACCCAAGAAAATTATTTACCTGTACCCCTGTCGAGCAGAGCCACAGAAGTGAACCCCGGGGTGAATTTCCTATTTCCCATCCAATTATCAAGATTTTTCTTGAAGAGCGTTAATGAGGAACTTTGTTCTAGAGTATGGGAAGTCTCTGGGACAGGAATCTCTCTCCAGCATGTTCTGTTTATTGTGATGACAAGGAGTGTGTAGCTCTGAGGGACTGGGACTTCTTTAAGTGGAGCATGTACAAGAGCTCTGGGTTTGACACCGCTTTGTATGTTAGGCAGAGATTGCCTCCGAGTAAGCGATATGCGACAGAGTAAAGCTGGAGTTTTTTGAGACTGTCTGCATAGGGCATCTGCTTGAGGCTGGTAATCCTTGGAGAGGTATTTCTGTGGCCTTTCCAGTTGTTGTAGATGTCTTGTGAGGTACATACCAAAAGGGGCACTGTACTCTATAATGGGGTCTAATGAGTGACCGGTAGAGGGGAACAATGACCTCTCTTCCTGGATGAGAAACCTCTTCTGATTATGTGTGCCACATAGGATTTCCTGACTACTGTGGCAATGTGATTACCACAGGAGACAGACTACTGTCCACCTGTGTCCCAAGGTCTCACACTTTCCATGTAAAAGTAGACTACCACCTATGTGGTAGTTCATGGATAAAGAGTTTTTACCAAAAGGGATGACCATGCACTTTTTGGCATTTAGCTTGAGGCCATGGCTTTGACACCAGGCATCTGTCTCAGTGAGGCCCTTTTGTAGGCTGTCCCGAGTTTTGATTATGGCTCCTAGTTGGCTAACAAAGTTCGCAGGTGACTGCAAAAGACCTTTTGCGTTAGCCTGTACTTCAGAGAAATAGATACCAAACAGGAGAGGAACCAGGACTGAACCCTGTGGTACTCCACTTGTCACTGGTCTGAAGTCGGATTTGGAGTCTGCTACTTTCACACTGTGGGTTCCGTCAGGGAGCCAGTTGGCAACCCATCTTGTGACACAGGGATTTATACCTAGCTTAGGGAGTTCATCTATAATTCCACCGTGGGGGATGGTGTCGAAAGCTTTAGCAAGATCTAGATAGGCTGTGTGAATCACCTTACCCTAATCTACAGCTTTGGTGACTGCTTTAAATAAGTCCATCAGGTTTAGGAGACATGACCTGCCTTTTACAAACCTGAACTGGGTGGGGTCCAGAGTTTGGAGGAGATTACCAATGTCTCCGTTTTATAAGTTCTACGAGGATATGTTCCATGGCCCTGCAGACCAGGCTCGTTAAGCTAATGGGGCGGTAGTGGATCCCCTTTGTGGAATGGGACAACGTCACTGTGCACCAATTCAGTGGGTGCAAAGCCTGAGATCAGACTATGAATGAACACTGTACTTAGGTGGGGTGCCAATTCGTTCTGTAGTTCATGTAGAACGCAGCCTGGGATGTTGTCAGGTCCCATGGATGCTGTGTTCTTGGCTTTGCAGTGGGTGGTTTTTTACCTGTGCAGCCATGATTACAGGAACTTTTCATTTATCCGGTATAAAGATGGGACATTTGGGGGGGGGGGGGGTTAAGTTAGCACTGAACCTATCCGACAGGATGTTGGCAATACCAGTTGGTTCAGTATATTTAGTGCCATTGTGCTGCAACTCGGAGCAGATCAGAGTACTGCCATTGAGATTCTTGAACATAGCTATAGAATGCTTTGTGGTTGTCTTTAGAAAAGAGTGGCGATTTTGTTTTCGTAACTAGCTTTGGAGGATTTTATGATGGATCTCAGCTTCTTACTCAGGCTGACCAGGGAGTTCCTCCAATCATGGGATTTTACTCTTTTGCAGCAGTTTCTTTCTATTGTAGAGTTTATGGCAGGGGACCAACAGATTGGCTGACTTTTTTTTGGAGGATAGCACAATCCATGCACTAGTGTTAGTGTCTATAAAGTACATTTGTGTAGAATTCAGCAGTCGTACCTCTACTGTCCATCTGCATGGGTGTTGTGAAGTTTGCCACTTCTGTCTTAAGCGTGAAATTGGCTTTGGAGAAAATTTTTACGATGGTTTCCCTAATGGCGGGTGGGGATGGGATGTGGATGTCTAGGGCGATTAGCTTGTGGTTGATCTGCCAAATGAGAAACTGACCTCTGGTGTGGAACACCAGTCGCCCAAGTTGGTAATGACCACGTCTAGGATATTGCTGCCCCTGGTGGGGGTGTTAAGTTGATCCAAGGCATTGGAATTTAAGAATTCCAGAAAAAGTTGAGCAAGGGAGCTGGTACACGAGTAGTTTTCCCAGTTAATGGTGGCGTGGTTGAAAATCGCCCATTATTAGGGTGTTAAGTTGTACCCTAATATTTTCCAGTGCATCAAGAAATGAGGAGTGGGAACACTGGGGCATAGTGGGGGATCTGTAGCAAGCTACAATTTGGATTGTGGTCTTGCCTAGAGTTACACTTGGATAATCTCAAATGCATTATGCTGACCAACTAGCCTGGAGGTGTGGATATCCTTCATGAATATGCACACTCATCCACCTTTAGTGTTTCGGTCCAGGTTAGGTGCCCGAAAGGTGTGGTATGATTTACAGCCTGGTAATGCAGAAGTGCTCTCTGGAGCCTTGAACCAGGTCTCTTGTCAATGCACAGATGTCGATGTTCTCCATTTTAAAGAGCAACTCGACTGAGTGCATTTTTGAGGTTTAGACTTTCAGCATTGAGTAGCAAAACACTCCGATTTTGCTTGCTTGTATCTGTTATGGTGGAGAATTTTGTCATTTGAGCCTTGCCTAATAAAAGCACTATAGGGGTGGCAAAAGCCTTAGTCAGTATCCGGAATCCCAAGGGCGACAGGTGCAGGCCATCTCTGGCAAAGCATAGTAGTCTGTCGATCAGGTCATCCCAAGCAGACAGATAATGGATCCCTTTAGAATGACACCAGAAACTTAGCCAATTGTTTAAGTCAATTATTTTGTCCTTGTACTGTAGTATCATTCTGGGTGATAGCGTTGCCAGCTGTCCGTTTTTTGACTGGACTGTCCGGTTTTGACAAATTATCCGGTTACCAATTTCATTCAAAACTGGACACATGAAGTCCGGGTTTTGCACCACTGATGTGTTTAACTTAACTCAAGTTTAAAAAAGTAAATTAAAATCCTTTCAAGTTCTGGTCAGGGATTAAACAAAAAACACCACCAACAACATAACACTTCAATAAAAAGAATCTAAAAGATAAGCACATTCTTCCCTTTCTAACCCCCTATGAAGAACCAAGACAAAGGTGTACCTTAAGACATTACCTGGCTGTATACTGCAGGATAACTTCAATTGTATTTTAATGTAATATGACACTAGTGCTGTTTCTCATTATTTGGGTTTGTACTTTCCATTCCTGGTTGGGTGGCTGGCCCTTTAAGAGTAGTGTGCTGTCAAGAAAACTTTGTACTGGTGTTGGGCAGCAATTAAAGGGGCATAACGTGGCTGCTTGGTATCTCCTCAAAGCGGATGTTCATACTCTGAGGTTTTATTGAAGTTTGGTCCTTCTCTTTGTGCTCGATAGGGAGCTTGGTTACAATGGTATACGTTGAACCATTATGTGTATAATTTTTGCAGAGCTATGAATTATTATCTTTTAAAATGATGTGTGCAATTTTAGGTTTTTCTGGAGGGGGATCTGTGATCTCGGTGGTCTTAAAAGTGTGCACTTATTTTCTTACTTTGTGAAGAGTGGTTTTGTAGGCTTTAGCATGTGGTTGCAAAAAAAATTCCCTTTACTGAGCTGTGTCTTGGTGTCCATCTCACTGTATCGAGCAGTCTGAGATACTGTAGCCTTGACCAGTTTAAAGTTAAGCAGAGGCGACCAGCTTGACCACTCTGCTGGAATCCAGTTTAGCAGCACACTGTGTGGACATGGTTAAACTTTAAGAATGTGGGGACAAAGGAGCAACAGACAGAAACTTTGTGAATCTTGATAGAATTAAGACTGTGCTAACATGCTTTTATTTTCTGGAGCATGAAAGTCTTTAATTTTTGGATTTACTTATTTATTGCAATCTCGCTTTTCTAGTACAAATATTCCACTTGGAGGAGAAGCAGTGCAGAATATTAGGGACAAAGTCAAGCCTAGCACACACTATCACTCTTCCTAAAATGTATAGTGTTACATTAAAAGCAGCATGCAGCCATTTCTTATTAGTTGCAGTCAAGTGTATTCTCTGTTTGCTTGCTTACTTTTACCTGAGAAGTCCAAATGGGCTAATTAAGCAGTCCTTTTTTATTGGAGGCCTGGGGAGAAAGGCTTCAGATATGTACAATTTAAACTAAAAGAAGAGCTTCAGTCATGTGCAACTATATAATTTAAAGCGCATGTGAAAACATTTTATTAAATTTCATAACTACATAAAAACACATGCATATGTTGTGCATGTGTGTGTGTGTGTGTGTGTGTGTGTGTGTGTGTGTGTGTGTGTGTGTGTGTGTGTATATTATATATATCTACACACACACACATTACCAGGATAGCCCTACTGGTGTAATCACGTGGCGTGATACTTGCAAAAAAGTGTACAAATTCCAGTATTCTGTTTCGCAAAAGTAAACAGACTATCTGTGTTTGTTAAATTGGCTGATTATATATATATATATATATATATAGTCAGGAGCGGAGGCAGTGTACCACCGCTGTCAGTAGCGATTATTTATCTGGTACACTGCTTCTACATGTTTATTCAATGTCTGTAACCGAGTTTGCATTTACCTATCCATGACTACCATGGTTTAGTACGCGTGTAGGAGGTTTGTGCAGTGGTTGGCATTTACTTAGTGACTGCTTCGTCGTGTCGAACTTGTGAATGTCGGTGACGTGATTTCGTTTTATCTGTCGGTGATTTGCGGTCGGAGTGTCGGATGTCTCAATTATGACTTGTCGATGTAGTCATATGGATATATATATATATATATATATTATATATATATATATATATATATATATATATATATATATATATATATACATATACACACACATACATACATATACACACATACATACTTATATACATACACACACACACACACACACACACACACACACACACAGAAAAGCATAGTAACTCCGCTGTCACGATGATATCACAAAACAGGCAGAGCATAGATTGGGGGGGGGGGTGGAGTTATAGGTGATGCAAGGGGTGTGACCTTAGTCTGGTTTTAGCCACAAAGAAAGATGGCAACCCTACTGGATAATGGCAGGATGCTAATCAGGGCTAGAGTCATACCTGCCTGGGCTACAAGATCGGAGAGCTCCTCCATGCCTCTTCTCATGTAGTCCAAGGAGGTACATCTCAGGTAATTCACACAAACATTGACAATGACAGTCATTTGTACTTCTTGTGGAGTGAACCAAGTGCGTGCACTAATGTAGTGGATCCTGGCACCTGTCAGGCAGCTGACAGTAATTATTTCCTTGCTTAGCCTGGTGAGTGGAGAATCAGTGTGCCTGACTACAGAGTCACCTATGACTAGAATGTTGGGTACGTTATGCCTTATGGGCTGTGGTTAAGTGGCACACTGAGTTTGTAAGCTGTGTCATTTGGGTTGTGTTAGGGGGTGGAGGTTGCTTGAGTTTCTGCTTTGGAGGTCTCTGTTGCTTGGCCAGATTTTTATGGAAAGCCTCAATGAATGTAGGTGTGTGTTTTGTTGCAGTGCTGGGTGGTAGGAGGAGAGGGTTGTCTGTGTACATGAGGCAATTGTTGCAGTGCCCCAAGATGCCCAGATTCATCAGGTAGACAGGAGAAAACACCGGGAGCTGACCCATAGACATGCCTGGATAGGTACTTATTTATTAAGTACTAAAAACTCTTTTCCTCTAGAAAAGTGAAGAAAGTTGAGTGCTGTAGTAATTTGTAGCTTTAGTGCTTAGGAGTTCTGAACGAGTGATGAGCTCAAAGAAACAGATTTGATTGCTAAAACTAAAAAACTGGCTAGTTCCAAGGGAAAATATTTGAAGAGCAGACTTGTGGCCTAGCTAGGGTTAAACTATTCCCAGTTTCAATGTAATCCAGGCTACTACCAAGCAGTAATAAATGCAGCAGAATAAATACAATTGAGTATTTTAAGAAGAGGCAAAAGCAAAATAAGGTAATAAAGTAGGAAAAAACACAAATACACTAAAAGGAGATGAACAAAGTGCAATTTATTTTTGTTAGTAAAGTGCAAGGAGAGAGGAAGTGGCTTGGCCTTCTCAAATGTTCTCTCTGTATTAAGTAGAGTGAACATTAGACTGGGAGGGGTGTCCCAGATCAAATTTACAGTACGGGTAGGCAACTGCAAAGCCACCAACTATACCACCATCACAAGAATAGGGCGGGAGGAACGGGGAAAATAGTTTCAGGACAGAGGAGAACAGAAAACAATGCCAGAAAATATAAAAAATAATTCAGTCAGGCAAAAAAAATTATTTCAGTTAGGCAAATTTAAGACAATACAGAGCTCAAAGGTTAAAACGCCAAGAAATAAACTTATCAGCGATATACTTCCAGATTGAGAATCTCACAACAGCCAGAACACCAGGAGTTTCCAACAGTGTATAACACACGTATACCCCTCTTACCTACACCTCGATGAGGAATATCAAAAACGAAGCCACCAAAAGTCAACCTGATGTTTTATTGGATTAGTGCTTTCATACAAATGCAAAGAACTTCATTAGATATATAAATAAATATCTGGTCTTCTCCCTCCTTGTATGTACATCTATAAATACATACGAATCAGGTCGCATGAAGTGAGAAAAGTTCCCCAACTGAATGGAAAGATGAGCAGAGGGCAGCAACAGAGATAGTAAAGGATGCCTCTGGTCATTTTGTTATGTTCAAGATATTGTTTAATTTCAATGTCTTCAATAATTTTTAACTGCAACTACTTGGACGTTACACCTTGCATGGTAGCCCGTTTAGTAAGGGATTAACTTTTATTCCCTCTTCCAGTGTCAGTCTTATGGGACATGTACAGGATTGGAAGTTGTTGCTTTGTGATCTAAAAATGATAGTAATGTTACTTTCTTCGGGTATGTTAACATAGGTAAAGTCTGTTCAAGCCTCTGCTCATACCCCCCTTTAAATATACTTTAGAAAAAATGCGCAAGACAGATTTAAGGTTGTTACTGCCCCAGCATCGTTATATATTACAACCCAAGCCTTAGAGAGAGAAATTTGATGTTTTGAATTAAAAAGTTAATCAGCATGATGAAACCCAATAAAGGGAATGGGGGTGATGCTACTGGATTACTTTTGCACTCAAGGATGATGCTAGACTATATGAATAAACATTTAGTTAAAAGTAATAATGTTTATTTAAAAAATTGATTTATGGATGGACAATCTATTATTGAATGGTAGGATTGAAGTTTTGTATGATTTGAAGGTCATTAGTCTGGAGTTCCAATTATCTTTGGGATACCTAAACATACGCAAGTCTGATCCACTTTTGCACCTAACTGTAGCAACGGACGTTTCCCAGACTGAACCACTGGCACAATTTGTTGATCACAAATGGAAGCAATTTTTTGACAAGTCATACGTTTTAAAGGATACCTTGCATTTTTTAAAAATCATTAAAAGCAACTGCAATATAATTAAATATTTTTAAAGTGTTATTCATGACTTGTTTTTAGTTACCCTGCACACTACTGAGTTACAATGGCTTGGAAATGCCTTGGCTGAAGTTACATGTTTATCACGGACTGACACTTAGTGGAATGTATGGGACCAAACCAGTCATACAGAACTAACAGACTGTCTGATCTGATAATCTCAGTAGTTTCAGATCAGATTCTGAAAGACAGGGAAGGATCCAAAGACCTAGAGTCCTTTTCCCCCTCAGACTTGCCCTTACAAGTATCTTTGCCCACATCCGCTTTCTCCCTAGATTGGTCTTTAGGAGAGGAAATTAATATTTAGGGAAGGCAGATCTCGTCTTGGGAGGAAGGAGCACCTGTACAAAAAATTTTATGCAGCTTGTGTGCAATGCTTTAGCACTAAAAAGAAGCATAGGCTTGTCATGAAGTATCTACGTGTGTGGCCCCTAAACATACTGACACAGGGAGTGAGGGTCTTGGGGGCACTTATGCCCATACTCTGTGCACTTCTTAAAGCCCCAACTATCAGCTATGACTAACAGAGTAAAACACATCCATGTACACATGCAGAACACTGACTAGATCTATGCAACTTAAAACTAGAACATAAAAAAGCCAAACATTCTTAACTCTTCCATAAACTATTTAGTTACTAACCATCTTAAATTCCCATACTAAAACATCTATAGAACTACAAAAAAGGCATGTAAACTAGCTAAGAATGGTTTTTAAACACATATTTTACATATGGAGAGAGACTAAATCTCCCTCAGTAAGGGAGAAGTGAATATAAAGTACCACAAAGTACACAAATTACTGGAGCCCTTAGAAGCACAACCAAACTCAGTTGGCAAAAGTGATCTGATACGGATGGGAAGAAGTCAGAGCCCTGCAACCAAAAAACTTTAAGATTAGTGCAGTGGTTGAATCTGATGACCCATAGTAGAACTGGATGAAAATGGATGACAGTGGATCGAAAAAGTATACCTAGTTAAGTGACAACAGGTGATGCGGGATCTTTACCCTCTTTAGGCGTTTCCTAGCTCATATAGGCCAGTATCAGTCCTTAATCAATCCAAAAATGAAGGAAAGGAAATGCCACGGAAGCTCCAGTTCAAATTGTAGAGTTTTTAATTCACGACAGCCAAAAACAATAAATCCACACCACAGAAACACAGCAACGGAAAGGCACCAACATAAACGCTATTCAGTCAAAATGCAGTCCTTAATCAAAGTATTGGCCACTATAGATACAAACAGGTTAACTAAAACACTATAAAATAGTCAATATGGATCAGTGTGACTTTATTAAGGCAAGGCAAACAATTGAGAAAACACAGGAAACAATGCTGATGTTTGTGGAATTAGATGCAGAGCAAATATTTGACGGGGTATATGGAACCCTATGTGGGACATATACACGATGAGAACAAACAAAACAATGCAAGCAACACATCCAGGTACAAGGACAAGAGTGAGTGTGAAAGACTAGTACCTGAGATAGCAACTAGGAGAGAACAAGGAAGGGTGCCTGCTCACCCCTTCGTTGTTTGCATTACATATAGAGCAACTGGCAATGAAGTGTGGAAATGGGGGCAAAAGGGATAAATAGCAATGTTCACAGATGTTATGAAACAAGATAATTTCAAAATTGATGGTGTTAACTTCCATAAATATTTGACCAGCCAAATGAAGGAAAGCAAAAGCAGTGTACATCAACTATGTCCAAGATCACCCATACCTCAGGGATCATAACAAGCAAAGATACTTGGTTATTATTCACTTCATCCCCATTTCTTTGGTAGATTATCAAAAGAATGGACACTGAGGACCTATGCATCTTTACTGCCTGAATCTGAAACTTAGCACAATCTTATGATCCTGAGTGAAGCAGTATTTTATTTATTTTTTTTATTTTACACACACAGTGAATTGGATAAAGATGATAGTCAGTTGAGAAGGGGTGTTTCACTAGTCCTACATCTTCAAGACTACAGAAGACCACAAAAGGGTACTACCTTCAGAATTAGTAACAAGATTCCAAATGGAAACCTACAACATTGAGGAAAGGAGGGATAATCAAGGAGTCCTACAAACAAACATGGAGTCAGGCAATAGTAACAGAACTACAGAAGTCAGACATAAGACAAACTGCCATGGTTATTATGCAGAACAGAAATGCTAGAATGGAAATTTGAGCTGCTTCTAGCAGCAGTAGTGAAGAGAATATACAAAAATTAGACAGAAAAATAACAGAAAAACAGGAAGCTAAAATAAAAATAAAGGGACTGAAGATGACCCACACAGATTGTGCCAAGAACACATTCATCCCATACAAGATTTGTAATAAGCAAACTATATAATTCCTTAATAAAGGACACAGGAAAAGTTACTTAAAGCAAAACACAAGAATGGCAAAGAACAGAGACGTTACTAAGGATATAGGGAACAAATGCAGGATTGTCAAAAAATGCAAGAAAAGAGTTTTTTTGCAGGGAAATGCCCACATTTGTACACCTAGAAAGGCTTATACAAAATGTTGCCAGGGATAAATAACCAATGCTGAGATGTGAAAGAAATTAGGTGCGAGGGAACAGAAATGTGTGCTTTGGAGATGTCAAATTCTGGAAGTAGAGTTGGCATGCTACTTACATAGAAAAGGAAATAAGGGGAGCCAGAGCATTTGCCTCAGTCACCTTGCAATAACAAAGCAGTGGAAAATGATAAAATGAACCCAAGACTGAAGATGCAATCAATGTGTGAAGTACGACAGCAAGAAAGACGCAATAAGAAATTCCTCTTAGTCTACTTCTTGCTTTGCAATAGGACTAGGGCAACTATCATACATGGATGGAATGCTGGAAGAAAAGTAGACCAAGAAGCTCAATAAAATCCGTGAACCAGCAGTAGGTAAAAAAAAAAAGAGAGGCAAGTGAACAGCACAGTAAGTCAATTAAAGGGAAAAAGCTACAAAGCAATAAAAACAATATTCAATGTAAACCCTGGTATTAAGAAATTTTAAATAAATATGGTTAAATATGGTAAACACCATATGTACACCACACATGCATATCTGGACAAGTTATAGTGAATTAATAAAATGTTTTGGCAGGAAAAATAAATAAATAACTAAGACAATGCAATTTCAAACTTTACATGCGAGAAGCCTGAATTATATGGACCATACTCAATGTGAAACCCAAGCCAAGAAAAAGGTACTGTAACAAAGCAAATGTCTCTGGTATTAAAGATGTGCGCCTTCAACAAGGATGTTGCAGTTTTGAAGTCTACCTCGCATACCTTAACTTCACCTTTATAGATGTAACACAGGTCAGGAACTGTGCTCCAAGGAGAAACAGTTTTGCATAAAAAATAACCTTGGTGCATTTGTAACTTGGATAAGAGATTATGGCTGTAATTAAGCCACTTGTATTGCAAGCACAAGCCAGACAGAAACAAAGATACAAGCCATGATTTTACAAGACAATAAGGGAAATCCAGCAGTGTGAGTGCATCATTTATAGATGCAAAAATACACCTGTTCAACAGCTGAGGACTAAGTAACATGTTGATTAGGGCTCTAACCACTGTGAAAATAATTTTGTTTGATAAAGTTACCAATATAGGTAAAATTTGTACTGCTGCCTGGATGCCAGCAAAGAAAAAATTTAAAACAGCTCAACCAGATAAGCAAAAGCTCTGTCTGGAAAGAGCCTCACAGCAGTCCAAGAAAAGAAAGCCAAGCAGTTTATACCTCAACTTTTGCTGCCAGAAAATGTTTTCTAATCTAGAGATGGGGGCAAGAAATGCACTCACGTGTTAAAAATACACGAAACACTGATCAGTGGCTCAGGCAACTGATGGAGCAACAAGGAAGGGCTGGGCATGCTAAGGGAAGGTGTGGTCCAAAAATAGCTGCCTTCAGATGCAACTGACAAGCATGGGGGGGCAGTAGGGCATAAAGTAAAACAGTCAAACTACCATGACAGAAGCACAAGACTAGCAGAGCCCCAGGAGGCCCTCCGATCAACAACCACCCCCCTCCTCAATACCAGACTAAATTCCTGCAGGAAAGGGGGATGCCTAGACTTGACATGGATGCGTGGCACTTGGGGAATGGATCGACTGAGGTCCAAAGGGATGAAATAAATAAAAATATGCAAGTAATTGAAGAAAAATATAAATCAAAACAGAAAGGGTAGAAAAATGCAAGTAGCCATTCAAGGAAGTTGAAAATACTGCAGAAATCGGACACAAATGAAACAATGGTGGGGAACACAATGCTTCAAGAAAAGCTATTTTGAGAAGTCTACAACAAATTTGGAAGTACGGGGTTGAAAATTTGGAAGACATTGTTTAATGTTTAAGGGAAGGGGGGAATGCATGCAACTTGGAAGTGGCTCATGGGCAAATACTAAACCCTCTCCAGACATGCACAGCCAATAACTAGACAGATAACCAAAGGTGAAAATTAAACCTTGTATCTTGTCTCCATGAGGTAAAAATCTTTATTAAGCCTACACCCAACCAAGGACCTCATAAAAGTGGCAGCAGTACCAAAAAGGGCAAAGATCCTCCATATCCTGCCTGATTCTACAACACTAAGTAATATTTTTACCATTCTCTAAATTTCATTTGATCAGGGTGCTTTTGTGGAAGGGGGACAAACATTTAATAAATAAAAACAATGGACTACTTGGGGAGCATTAGAATATAAAAAACAACTCTACTACTGGATTAGTTTGGATGCAGAGAAAGCATTCCCTGGAAAAAATTAAGAGCAAAGCAAGATTAGTGTGTGCATTCACACAAAGTACAATAAAGTTTAGATACAATGAACAAGAGGCAAAAATAAAAGGTGGGAGAACTGCCAATTTGACAAGAGGGGAAAGCAACATCCCTGCCTAGTCCATCTTTTACATGTTATAAACTTGGAAATGCTGAAGTACTCTCAAAATTAAAGGATGTAAATCAGCGTGGTAACCAAACCATCTTTGTTTTTAGATATCGTATACTTCATAAATCCCAGAGTCTGGCATTAGGGTGTTTTGGGACATTTTACAGCTTCATGTATTTTCATTACTGCTGTAACCTTTGTTTTACTTTCAATAACATGCCTATAAACGATTTAGTTCAACTGCAGCCATATAAATACTTAAAGTCCAAATTTACAAGTATAGATTAAAAATATAGGACTGTTGTGGACAGCCAGCAATGTGGCATAGAGAGATGAAGCTCCAAACTAAAGCCTAGGCAACTTGTTATTACCGACTTGGAAATATTGAGGTTCTGGCAGGGATGGATGGGCATACACATCCAAGGGGCTAAACGCTTGTCTAGGCATTCCCTTTGGAGAGGCAGAAGAGTCTAGCCCACAGACATAAATGTGCAAATTTTGGGGGTGGGGTGATAAGGGTAGGTCTTTACAGCACCCACAACAGCAAGGATAATGATCCTTGTCAGCTCAAAGGCTGCAAGTGAAGCAAGTGTGGGGGAAGATTAAGGGGGGGCTTGGGAGTGCAATTTGTGTGGAGTCTGCATGTCCTCCCCGCGGTTGGGTAGCGTTCGAAAGACATGCGTGCATAAATGGGCGTGCCTTCGTTGAAGGTTGGGTGTCAAGCTGGCACACCGGTGTTTCGTAAAAATCTACTACCAATCATTAGCGGACCAGAGTTCTGCCGTGGTGACCCCTTACCAGGAAAAAGCCGAAAGACAAACAACAACTTGGATGAGGCATCAGGACATGCTGATAGTTGGCTGCAAGGGAGGGGGAACTTAAGAGCACTCAAGGATAAGTGGGAAAGTAACCAAATAAAGATGGGGGAAAATGGAAACTAATTCACGATAGGAGTAAGAATATTGGGGGGGGGGGGGCAGATGATTTAGTTTCTTTGGTCCTATATACAGATCAACCAGAGGAATGCTGGACAGTAGTGAACTGAAGGAATTTGGAAAGAAATTAGCAATAGTAAAGTGGGATAAGCTGAATCTTCTTAGAACAGGGTGGTTTGCAGCTACTTTATCTTAAGGGAAACGTTAAAGCTACAAAACTTGAGTGTACGCGCACACACACTACATGGCACTAGTTATAGATAAAAGTGGAAAAAATATGAAATAGCAAGGTGAACATATATGTGGGATGCAGACAGATTAAGGTCTCAGAAGCAAGCCCTTTTAAATTACAAGTATGGACATGTCAGTATTAGTTAAAACACACAATCAGCCATTGAAAATACCAGTGAGTGGGTAGAAGAGACTAAACAGGGATACAAATAACTACACATACAGACAAGAGAAGGCAAGTAACAGGAGTGGAAGTTATCAAGCAGGTGTCTGTGCCGCATCAGGGACGGTTAGCAGAAAATTTACAGTGAATCCACTGAAAATAGCTGTGGAAACACAATCTGAGGAGGAGTACAGAAAGAGAGGGAAGATTTAGAAGGGCAAAGTTATAAAACAGCAATGGAGCAACAATTTATAATGTATTCTGCAGAGTCCGGAAGACTTCGGATATTTGCATGAAGTGCGTTTGCACAAGTACTTTTATACTCAAAGTGGGCTTCAGAAAAAAATTCCCTCCAGTGCATAGCAAATGTGAAGGGGAGAGAGGAAATTGGGATCACTTTTTTCAGGGGGAAGGGTTTAGAGTTGTGAATTTAAGGACTCCTTAGAGAAGGTTCCAGACAATAGGAGGGGGAACATAAGTAAGTGTCTAGCTTTATGCGTTTTGAAATATAACAAGACCTTAAAATTTAATATTAGCCAAAGCAAAAATTACATGAGTGGTGCAGCTGTAGCATTGTCACCTCACAGCAAGAGGTACTCCAGTTCAATTCTTGTCTGGGGATGCCTTCTGTGGAGTCTGCCTGTCCTCCCTGCGTTCGTATGGGTTTCCTCCAGGTGCTCCGGTTTCCTCTCACATTTCAAAGACATGCACCTGGAGCGTTTCTCCCCAGGCCTCCGCTGAAAAGTGACTTCATTCCAAGTCAGACTTTCCTAGTAAATAAAAAAAATAAAAAAGTGAAAATAAAGATTAGGCCCGCTATAAACAGTGACCACTGTAAAAACAGTGTCTTGGCATCTTTTTCTTAAGAATAAGTGGTACTTCAGGGAAGAATAAAAAAAAGTGATGCTCAATGTTTTTTCTACTGTACCAGAAAAAAACTGGAATGAACAGACCAAGAACAAATAAGCAACTAAACTGTTGTCCCTTTCTTAACTGGAAGGGCACATTGTGTGTATGCTTAAAATCTGACCATGAGAAAGCAGCCAAGATTTGCAAATACCCAAACAAAGAAAGTGGAAAATGTTCACCAAAGGTTCCACCTGACACTCCAAGTACAGCAAAGAACAAAAAGAAAGCTGGAACCAACAGGCTGTACAGTAATCCAATATTTATTAAAACAGTCATAAAAAACATGCAAAAAGCTCTACAAGTGCTTTCTGGTGTTGCCCCTTCACCAGATAGTAACATCATTAAAAAAAGCTTAGCATTTTATATGATGTTACTTATCTGATGAAGGGGCAACACCTTAAAGCACTTAGAGCTTTTTACTTGTTTCTATGATTGTCTGTTTTAATAAATATTGGATTACTATACAGCCTGGTGGTTCCGGCTTTTTGCTGTTTGAAGATTTGCAAATATACTACAAGAAAGTTGCTCATAGGGCACGGCCAAGATGGCTAACTGAGCAGCAACTGATGAAAGCTGCGACTAAAAACATGACATAAAATATAATCAAAAGAAAATTTGGAAATACTTGTTAGCTAATCACAAATTTACAGTCAATCTTCAAAAACTGCAATTTTCCTGTCAGGATTTCATCTGCTTGATTAATAGAGAGGAGACTTCAACATGAACCACTCAAGAAATGGTACTCAGGATTCTTGTGTTTAAAAAAAAAAAAAAAAGACTGTGTGTATAAATATAAATATATATATATTTTTTTAAATGAACAAACTGATCAATTTAGAACGTTTCAGAGACCAGAAAGATGGAACATTTAGAAATCAACAGTAACGTAGAAGCTTTAAGTGATCATGAAGGCTGAATTCTTTTAAAACAAAATAACTGGGCTTATAGATAAAATTGATGAGTTAGAAAATAGAGATGAAATATTACAATTTATGGTATACCTGAAGAATATATGGGAGACAACATAATAAACTTAACCTCACTACATAAAACATTAACTATACCTGAAACTTATCTTTTGGAACTGAAAGGGCACATAGATCCCGGGACAGCACCTTTGAAAGAAAGCTCACCAACACATTCAATCATAGTCTAGTTTAGGTCTACCTTAAAAAAATATTAACACCATAGTCCAGCCTACCCATTAAAATAGGTGAACACGTAGCCAGATCTGACGGTGACTATTCCAAGTAAAGTATGGTGTAAAAAAATCTGCTTACCACTGATCAAGGAACTTGAGAATATTAAAGCCACTTCAGCACTTCCTGCAAAGATCAATTTTTTTCTTTCTGATGGAACTAAAATATTTGGTATACTGGTGGAGGCATCAACTTTTAAATCAACAAAAGTTAATCCTTAACAATACTGAAGAAATGGGTAGGAACAGTACATACCTCAAGAAACAGTGACATGAATTCTTGGAAAACTGCTTCTAAAATAAAAAAGCGTAAAAGCAAGTGACATTCTCCGACTGCAGGAGTTCTTTTCTGAAACAATGGATTTACCATTTAAGATATTGGTCTTGGACTTAAAAATTCTTTTAATGTTTTGCAATATTTACAGTGAAAGTTTATAAGTTTAAATGAAATGTTAAATGACTCCTACAACAGAGAACATTAAATTAGAAGCCCCCCCCCCCAAACTATATTTGTGACATATCTACTCAAAACATCTTTTCTTAAAGAAAACTGGTAAGACAAAAGCCAAGTTTTATATTCAACTTTTGCTGACATATAATTTGCTTACATTTTGCTGAACATTAATACTGTACGCTGTAGTGTTATTAACTCTAACAGTACATATTAACTGAAAATAGTTAGATGTGTTACTGATTAGCATAGTTTAAAATAACCAAAAATGAAAAGCTTACATAAGAATTAAGCAACTGTTGTGTGCTGGGAGTGGTCATTCTCACATGCTGTAATCAAACTCTAATATCAACAAATGAAGCTTAGATCAGAACAGAAGTTCACAATGGCTAAAATACATTCAAATTCAAGCAGGAATGTATATATAGTCAAGATTGCTTTTAAATACTAGAATAAACATCTTATGAATAATATGCATATGCACAAGGAATGAAATTATTTAAGATTAATGAAAGAATGAGAAGTTATGTACTTACCATAAAGTTCCATGTTAGTTGTATTCTTCTCGCCTTCTTTCTTTCTGGATGGGTTCGGAGCCGAACCCTGGCTCCGACTCGGCCTATTACTAAAGCTCGAGAGCTATTTTTACCGGCTCGAGGCTATCCTATGTCCCATAATGCTAGGCGTGATATACCCAGATCTCGTTTGATAGCTAACACTATTGACATATATGTCCCCACCATGACTGAGAATATATATATATATATATATATATATATATATATATATATATATATATATATACACACATACATACATACACACACATACATACACATACATACACATACACACATACATCTAGGTATACAACACTCTTATAAGAGCTACCAAGAAAAGGAAAGAGGTAGCTAAGAAGATAACTCACATGATAACACACCTCGGAAGATACTCTCGGTCTTGCCAGGCTAGGGGGATGGAGGAAGGGACGCAAGAGAGAAGGCGAGAAGACAACTAACATGGAACGTTACGGTAAGTACATAACTTCTCAATGTTAAGTTGTCAATCTCGCCTTCATTCTTGCTGGATGGGACAGCGTCCCTAACACATTAGTCCTGGGTGGCTCAATGGAACAAACTCGAGTACAGTGGAACCAAAATCAGCCCTACTTCTAGAGGTCATGTCCAGCTTGTAATGAGAAATGAAGGTATGAGTAGAGGCCCATGTGGCCGCTGCACAAATGCAATCCATTGGCAATCTTGCCTGAAAGGCTACTGAAGAAGCTAATGCTCTGGTTGAATGAGCTCTGGGCTTAATAGGGAGCTCTTTATGCCTCAATTGGTAAATCAACATAACAGAGGTCAGCCACCTGGACAAGGTTACTTTAGAAACTGGCAGGCCTTGTTTCCCTTCCGCATAAGACAGGAAGAACTGTTCTGATTTCCTCGTCTGCTTGGTTCTATCCAGGTAGAAGCGTAATTGACGGTGAACGTCTAGACAATGTAACTTCCATTCAGACCTATTGGTATAAAGTGGGAAGAAAACAGGAAGACCGATGGTCTGATTCAGATTTTTTTCAGAGAGTACTTCGGGTAAAAAGGATGGATTAGTCCTAAGTGACACCCTATCTTTGTGAAAAACAAGGTAAGGAGGGCGAACACAAAGGGCTTGAAGTTCTGATACCCTTCTCGCTGAAGTGATGTCTACTAAAACAGAGTTTTCCAAGAGAGCAACTTGAAGCCGCAGGTCCAAAGGGAGGGAGAATTAAAGATGACAGCACCAAATTTCGGTCCCATGGTGGGGGAAGATCTTTTACCGGGGGGCCTAAGTATGAGGGTTCCTTTTAGAAAGGCTTTACAAAGTTTGTGTGACATAATGCTGGTCTCTGACAATCCAATGTGAAAATTCACAATGGCTGCCAACTGAACTCTGATGGTGGCTGAAGTAAATCCCATTTGAAAAAGTTTTGCCAAAAACTCTTAAGACTGTATGGACAGGGGCTGTAAAAGGGTCAACTTGTTTCTCCCTTGCCCAGAGAAACGCTTCCATTTGCTAGCATAAGGCTTTCTGGTAGCAGACTTGTGCGAAGCAAGGATGATGTCACAAACTGAATGAGAGATTGAGGGAAGCCTGGCTAGGGTTGGAAGTGGAGCAACCAAGTTGTGAGGTTGAGAGATTGGAGAGATTGATGCAGCCCGCCCGACTGATGTGTCAGAAGATCTGGCGCTGGGTCCAGATGCCAGGGTTGATCTAGTAGATGACGTTGCAGGAACGGGAACCAAATTTGTAGAGGCCAGTAAGAGGCAACAAGGATCATTCTGGATCTCAAAACAGTTGCTTTATGGATTAGCTGAGTAATTAAGGGAAAGGGGGGGGGAAGCATACAGCAGACCCCGGGGCCAATCGTGGACCAAATTTCATCTCTGGGGGGGGGGGGGGAGACCTAGGAGAGGGAAGAGGGTGAAGAAGTCTGGGCACTTGCTGTTTTGAGGGGTTGCAAAAAGATAGCAGCAAGGCTGACCCCACCTCCTGAAGATTTTTTTCGCTACTAGCTGGTTGAGAGACCACTCGTGGGGCATGAGAATGGCTCTGCTCAGCCAGTCTGCTATGATGGACTTCCCGGGGATATGCGTTGCTACCAGAAATCGTTGAGAAGAGATCGCCCACTGCCACAGTCAGAGTGCTTCCCGGCATAGGGGGTAGGACCTGGTTCAGCCCTGCTTGTTGATGTACCACACTACATAGTCTGTCTGAATTGCAATAGTCCTGGTGGGTAGAGTCTTGAAGGGCCTGCAACGCTAAAAGCACCGCTCTCATTTCCAAGAAATTTATGTGCAGGTGGCTTTCGAAAGGCTACCATGTGCCCTGGACTGTCCTGCCCTGAAAATGCCCCCACCACCACCACCACCCGATCACGGAGGCATCCGTTGTCACAGTAGCCACAGGAGGAGGAAGGACAAAGGGTCTGCCCTGAAGAACCTGAGGGGAGACCATCCACCACAAAAGGTGTCTTTTGCATGACCGAGCGATTAGAATGCTGTGAGACATTGGAAGCTGTTGAAAGGACCACTGAGAAAACAGCATCCATTGCAGGATCCGCATGTGAAAGCGAGCTGGGGGAGTAATGTGATAGCTGCTGCTAGGAGACCTAGGGTTTTTAGTACGAATCTGGCCTGGACTCTGCTCTCTTGTAGTAGGATTTGAACATTGTTTTGGTGTTAATCTTAGTGGCCTTGCAACTGTCCGCCCCTCTTGTAAATTTGTGTTTGGATACTCCTTCTGGGCCCATCTCATTTGCTCACTCAACTGAGTGCAGTGAGATCATATTCTGATTTCAGGCACTCCTACTGTGTACAAAGAGAGCATCTGGGAAACAGAAAAAAAAATTAAGCTTGTTTCCTGCCTTTCCTGTTAAGTGGTATAGACTATTTGTAGGCTTCTGAGCCCCCAAGCCCTTCTGTGTTGGAGGAAGCCTTCTAGCTTAGTTTTTTTTTTCTTATAACTAGCCAGTTTTCTAGTTTCAGCACTCAAATCTGTTTCTTTGATCTCAGCACTTGTTTAGAAAAAAAAAAAAAAAAAATTTCATCTGCTTTTACTGTACTTGTGTTTCTACCTACTTTTTTTTTTCTTTTGCATCATCTTAAAAGTACTCAATTGTATTTATTACTGCTTGGTGTAACTCATTCGAAGCCTTTTGGTTTAAACACTTGGGCTTCGGACCAGTTGTTTTGCACTGAGAGGGTTTGTGGTCTGCACTGTAGTGGCAGAACAGGTAGCTTACATCCTTCTAGGTTGGGAACTGCTGATTGAGGGCTCAGTGTCCGTTATTCTACAAGTGTATTAATTCTGGTTTAAGCACTTGGGCTTTCAGGTCAGTTATTTTACATTAAGAGGGTTCGTGGTCTGCACTCTTGTGGGAGGAGAGGGTGGACTCTGCCCTTCTGAGCTGGAAATTTCTGGTTGAAGGCTTATAGTGCATGCATATCTGAACTGCTTCTTACTGAAGTTGGTGCGCCTTGTTTGCTGTGGCATAGACTGGATTCGGGCCTGCTGAATCTAACTGTGTAACTTGAGCACTAATCCAGGCATTCTCTAAAGTATTCAATTGTATTTATTACTGCTTGGTAGTAACTTGATTAAAGTGTAGCTATCATTCTAAGTCTTTTGGATTAAGCACTTGGGCTTCAGACCAGTTGTTTTACATTAGGAAGGTTTGTGACATGCACTGTGGTGGCAGGACAGGTAGCTTTCATCCTTCTAAGTTGGGAACTGCTGAATGAGAGCCCAGTGTCTGTTATTCTTAAAGTGTATTAGTTCTGGTTTTAGTACTTGGGCATCAGGCCAGTTATTTTACATTAAGAAGGTTCGTGGTCTGCACTCTTGTGGGAGAAGAGGCTGGACTCTGCCCTTCTGAGCTGGGAATTTCTGGTTAAAGGTTTATAGTGCCTGAATATCTGAACTGTATCTAACTGAAATTGGTACACCTTGTTCGCTGTAGCATAGACTAGATCCAGGCCTGCTGAATCTAGCTTTGTTTATATGCTTGTTGTTTGTTTGCTTATTATTTCCCTGGAACGCTAATTCCACCTAATACGCGACTTCTCACCGCTTCTGTGGATCACTAGTGATATCTGCATTGCTTACTGTACTTATTTCCTTGTTTCACTTGAAAGAAAGTTACTGTTTGTAATTTTTGCATTTAAGTCACCTGTAACGCATTGCACTTAAGTTACCTGGCACTTGCTCACTAAAGAAATTATATAAGTCAGCACTAAAAATTAAAAGCACTACACCCTCACTCCCCACTGGCCCTTGTTTTCAATTAAGGAATTCCCAATATTATTCTAGCATGTCCAAAGGTGAGTTGTCAATCTCCTCTCCGGTCCAGCTGGTGAATCTGGGAATCTTGAGGCAATGTTACAACTGCCTCATGTACACAGACAACCCTCTCCTCCTCCCAACAAATTCCAACACATGTGAGAGATGCAACCATATAGCCAAACTGGAGGCTAAGCTCTCTCAACTCAGTACTGGCATAACCAGTCAGGAGGAGAAGGAAACCACACTCACTACAATTCCAGTCTCACATAGACCTTCTACGACAGCAAACCAAACACAATCACACAAAAACATACTCGGAGGCTCTAAATAAAGATCTGCCTAAGCAGCAGAGACCTAGAAAGCAGACACCCAAGCAACCGCTACCCCAAAACAAAACACGTATCTCACAAAGCCAGTGTGCCGAACAGTCACAGCCCTTAAGACTAAACACACCTGATACTCTTGTAATAGGTGACTCTTGTAATAGGTGACTCTCGTCAGGCACACTGACGTCCCGCTCACCAGGCTGAACAAGGAGAGGGTCACAGTGAGCAGCCTGTCAGGCGCTAGGATCCGCCACAACACAAGCACTCAGGTCACTCCAAGGCAAGTACAAATATGACTCAGTCATTGTCCATGCTGGTGTGAATGACCTGAGACGTACCTCCCTGGACTACATGGAGAGACATAAAGGAACACTCTGAGCATGTAGCCCAGGCCGGTATGACCATGACCTTGAGTAGCATCTTATCCTCACCAAGAATGATGCCACAATATTAAGACAAGATGATCAATTTCAACAATTGGCTTAAGTACTGGTGTCATTCAAAGGGGATCAAATGCCTGTTAGCTTGGGATGATATGCTCGACAAGCCACGATGCTTCGCTAGGGACGGCTTGCACCTGTCACCCCTGGGCTTTTGGATATTGGCAAAGACTCTTGCTACCCCCATAGTGCCTTTTTTAGGCAAGGCTCAAAAGACAAACCCACCTCCATAGGTATCACAAGGGATAAGAAACTAAGAGTAATGCTACTCAACGCCAGAAGTCTAAACCTCAAGATGCACGCACTCGAAACTCTCCTTAGCATGGAGAACATCGATATCTGTGCAGTAACAGAAACCTGGTTCAGGGCTACTGAGAGCACCCCAGCACTACCAGGTTATACCTCATACCATGCTTTTCGGCCCCAAAACTTGGACCGAACCACAAAAGGAGGAGGAGTATCGATATTTATTAAAGATACCCACACCTCCAGGTTGGTGGCAAAGCATGAAGCATCAGAGACTATCCATGTGCAACTAACAGTGGGTAAAACTGCCTTCCAGTTTATAGCCTGCTACAGACCACCCTCCCAAACCCAGGAACCCCACTCGGCCTTCCTGAGAACACTGGAAAATATGAAGGTCTCTCCAAACACCATTATATTGGGCGACTTCAACTACCCAAACATAGTCTGGGAGCATTACTCTAGCTTCAACACCCCAGCCCAAAGGTTCCTAGAATTTATAAACTCAAATGATATGGAACAACTTGTTACCACTCCCACAAGAGGGTAAAACATACTGGACCTGATCATCACCAACATGGGGACTCTATGCTCCAGACCAGAAGTGTATCCCTCATTGGTAAGATCAGACCATAAACTAATCTCACTGGATATTCACATCCCGACCCCACCCCCTGCCCAGAAAACCACAGTGAAAAACTTCTCTAAAGCAAATTTCACACTCCTCAAAACCGAGGTAGAATCCTTCAAAGCCCCCAGACCGCAGAATCCTTTATAAACGCATTCTATGAACACCTTCAGGAATGCATGGATCATGCGATCCCAAATAAAACCAAGACCCAATCCTCCAAAGGCAGACATCCTGTCTGGTGGACCCCAGCCATAAACAAACTATACAATAGGAGGAGGAAGCTACTAAAGGATAGAGCAAAATCCCAAAAAGGGAAGGCATCACTGATCAGTATTAGCAAAAAACTACGGGCACTCATAAAATTGTCTAAGGCCTGCTTCGAGAGAAAAATTACACAGGACACTAAGGATAATCACAAGGCTTTCTTTAGTTACGTTAGGAACCTGGGTGGTAATTCCCAGATATGCTCAGAATTAGTCCAAAATGACAAAAAATACACTGAACCCACAGACATTGCGCTGAACCTGTCAGCTAGGATGTTGGCAAACTTCTCCCCCCCCTCCCCACTAAAAGGGCAAATATCTATCCCAGCAGAGTGCTGCCCCCGACATCTCAGATGCTCAGGTAAGAGCCGCCCTCTCCAAAGCAAAAAACACAGCATCAATGGGACCAGACAGTGTCCCGGGCTGCGTCCTACACGAACTCCAAGAAGAGCTAAACCCAAACATAAAACTACTGTTCAATCTCAGCCTAACTACAGGATATGTGCCCAAAGAGTGGCGTACAGCAACAGTGGTTCCTCTCCATAAATGTGGTGCCTCAACGGATCCTGGAAACTATCGCCCCATAAGCCTGACTAGCTTGGTCTGCAAAGCTATGGAAAGGATCATCATGGACCTCATAAATAAAGATATTGGGGACCTACAGACTCTGGATCCTACCCAGTTCGGCTTTAAGGGCAGATCCTGCCTCTTAAACCTGGTTGATTTCTTTGAAACAGTCTCCAAGGCCACTGACGAGGGGAAGGTGGTCCACACAGCCTACCTGGACCTCGCAAAAGCCTTCGATACAATACCCCACTCGGGCATTATAGATAAGCTCACCAGCTTAAATATAAACCCCTATGTCACTAGATGGATTGCAAACTGGCTCAAGGACAGAACCCACATGGTTAGAACTGCTGGAGCCATGTCAGACTCCAAACCGGTTACAAGTGGTGTCCCACAAGGCTCAGTCCTGGGACCTCTCTTGTTCGGTATATAATTCTCGGAGGTACAGGCCAACACGGAAGGACTGTGGCTGACCAAGTTCACAGATGACTGCAAACTGGGCGCCATAATCGACTCTCCAGCCGACACAAGCATCCTCCAAAAGGGACTCATAGAAACAGACAACTGGTGCCAGAGCCATGGCCTCAAGCTAAATGCCAAAAAGTGTATAGTCATCCCCTCAGGCAAAAACAAAGTGCCCACAAATTACCAATAGGTGGTAATCCATTAAGTACAGAAGAAGTAATTAGGGACCTGGGGACCCAAGTTGATAGCAATCTCTCATTTGACAACCACGTGGCCAAAGTGGTTAGAAAAACATTTTATATAGCCCACCTAATCATGAAGGGGATTCACATCTACATCAGGGGAGGTCATCGTGCCTCTTTACTCATCCCTCATCAGGCCCATAATTGAGTACAATACCCCTTTTGGGATGTACCTTACCAGACACCTGCAGCAACTGGAAAGACCCCAAAAGTACCTCACCAAGAGGATCAAAGGGCTCAAACAGATGCCATATGCTGCCTGGTTAAAGAAACTCCAACTCTACTCAGTGGCATACCGCCTGTTCAGAGGCGATCTGTGCCTGACGTATAAAGCCATGTCCAACCCGGAATTAATGGACATGCTGCACCTCAGAAAATCCAAATCCCATCGAGCTACGGGCATTGTGAGACTTGAACCTCAGCACTGAAATAAATAGGACATGCTGGAGGGACAGATTCATAACCCAGAGGCTCCCTTCACTCTGGAATAAAATCCCAGTCCAGGTTAGGCAGAGTCCCTCATTGACTCTATTCAAGAGGAATCTTGATGAGTGGATGGGAGATCGTAGGTTTACCCCGGGTATCACTTCTGTGTCACTGTTAGACAGAGACACAGTATACAAACCTCGAAAAAGGGCATAGCAAAATAAATTTAAAATGGGTGGCGAAAGCCAAACACATTCTGGCTAGGCTTATAAATGCCCTAGGGCAGATAGCCTAGTTTGAACCTATGACCTCGAATGTCTGAAATCCTTTGTACAGGCAGTTTTGCTGACAGTTCCACAGTGTTTAAAACGGCGCCTATGAAGGTAATAGACTGACAAGGCAGACTTTTCGGAGTTTATAGAGATACCTAGCTCGTTGCACATTTGGAAGGTATAATCTCTGGAATGAAGTAGCTGACACTTGGTGGTGGCAGTAAGGAGCCAGTAGTCTAAGTATGGAAACACATGGAATCCATTTAGTCTTGGGTGAGCCGCAACCACTGCCATGCATTTGGTAAACACCCTGGGGGCTGTGGTGAGGCCAAAGGGCAGGGCTCTGAATTGGTAGTGACTGGCTCCCAGCCAGAAGCGGAGAAACCTCCTGGAGCTCCTGTTCATTTTGATATGATAGTACGCATCCTGAAGGTCTATAGAGCACATCCAATTGTCCTGACCTAGGAAGGGAAGAACGGACTGAAGCATGACCATCCGGAATTTCGTCCTTTGAACAGACTTATTCAGCCTGCTGAGATCCAAAATAGGCCTCCAGCCCCCTGTCTTTTTTGGTACCAAAAAGAACAAGAGTAGACTCCGGATCCTTGCTGGTCTGCTGGGACTGGGCTGGATGGCTCTTTTTTCTAGCAGCTTTGAAATTTCTAGTGCTGCTTGATCCCTCAGACCAGGTGGAACGTCTGGAAGGGGCCCTTTTGGCGGTTGTGGGGTATGAATAAAGGGAATTTTGTAACCCTCGGATATGATCGACCATACCAAACTGTCTTGCGTGAGGGAATGCCAGGCTTCTGGGTACAGTGATAGTCTTCCCCAGACTGCCTCCAAAGGTGGACAGTCGGGCAGCTCCTCAGGGGTGCTGGAAGGGTTTATCAGAGAAGGATTCTCTGCTACCATGACTCTGCGGACTCCACCCCCCCCTGCCCCTCGGGCGGCGTCTATTATTGTTCCCTCCTCTGCCTCTGGAGGGAAGCTCACCACGTGCTTCAGGCAGTACTCCCTGAGGTTTGCGGAACCACATTTTCCCACCTTTCTGACCCTTAGGGTATGGTCTAGAATGGGGAGAAAAACAGACTCCTACGGCAGAGAGAGTCTCGCCTTCCTGATCGCACCTGGTCAATGTATCCTTCACTTGAGGTCCAAACAAGGCAAAACCAAAGAGGGTGTTAGTGAAGGACACCTTGAAGGGGTCAGCAAAATTGCAAAGCTGCATCCAGGCGTGTCTCAGAGCGACACCTGTGCCTGCAGCTCTACTCGCTCCATCGGCTGCATAGGAAATGAGCCGCATGGAGGAGTTGACAATAGAGTTTAGGATCCCCAGCTGGAAGTTAGACCCTGCAGCTGATGGGTCCTAAGGTCTCTCTGGAGACGGGTGATATGGCACAAATAATTCAGCGACCGCATAGCAAAGGTCACTGAGGAAAACATCCGCTTGCCATACCTGTCCATAATCGTAGATTCCTTATCAGGAGGACGGACAGGTACTGAATTGTCAGCCAACTCTTTTTTAGTGACCACCGCGCCACCACCATGGCATCAACAGGGACGCCCTTAGTTAGAAACTACTTGTCAGAAGGGGCTGAAATAAATTTTGTAGGCCTCCAGGGAGTTGGTTCCATAGTATCCGGAGCCATCCACGCCTTTCGAGCCACCACATCCATGAGCGGGTCGAAAGGCGGAGACACCCAGGAGGTGGGAGGGCGAGAACCGAACGCATCCAAGTACACCGACTCGTCCTCAGAAGGGTTAAGGGCAGACCAGTTTCCCCTCTGCTTAAGAATCTCCAGGATGTCAGAAAATGAGACATCCTCAGAGGGGGACCTTGGGGACCCTTCCGAGTCATCCAAGCCAGTGTCCGATATAACTGACTCAGGGGAGTCTACATGCTTCCTCTAGCATTTTCTCTTTCGAGGGAGAGCCTCGGAAGAGAAGGATACGCCCAATGGGGCTACCTGTAGCGTCGGTTCTCTACGCTCGGGATCGAGAGAGCGGGTAGCGACTGAAGCAGGCACCATAGAGGGAGAAGCGGAAGGAGCCGACCGTGGAGCAGGCACAGGGGCCAGCACACTCCTCACGATCTCAAAGGCACCCCTATCAGGCAGGAAAGGGGGTCCCCGCTCTGAAGAGACAAGGACCCCTCCAGGCACCGAGAGGGACGGCTCCGAGGCCGATGGGGCCAAACTCACCTGCGCCAAAGCTCCGAGAGGGAGAACGGGGTCGGACAAGGGTCCGGATGCCACTCGCCACCTCGGAGCCGATGAGTGTCCCGGTGCCCAGATCCCTCCAAGGATGGAACCAAGGAAGAGATCGGAGCCGACGAGGGAGCCGAAAGGGGTGGTATTGGCTCCACCGGTCCCGACCCCTAAGATCTCCGGCTCCGAACTCACAGGAAGAGTCGGAGGAGGAATTGAAGAGGGAGTAGTGAAAAGCCACTGCCTGATGAGGAAGGCTATGCAACATTCGGGCCAGTGCCTGCGACTTAGTCTAACCACCCTCTCGAGGTCATGGTCCGACAGCCTGGAAGAACGAGAGGAATGAGACCTGCGACTCCGCTCCGATAACAAGGGAGACTTCGGAGCCGAATGGACTGATTCCAGGGAAGGAGACCTGGAACGCTTCTTGTTCGAAGACAGCTCAGACAGCAGAGTCTGAGCCAACTGAGGCCTCGAAATCATAGGTTCTGGCCGGAACCGATGCAGTGGTAGTAGTAGCACCTCTCGGCAACGGCTCCAAACATGGAGCCCATGGTTTGGCGGGCTTAGAAGGTTTACCCGACAAAGGCTTAGCCGGGGAACCTTCAGGCTTTAACAAGCCTCTCAAAATAAGTTTAATGCGTTCCTGCAGGACTCTTGGGCTGAACGCATGGCAGACAGAACAAGAGTCCTGCAGGTGCAGAGGGCCCAAGCAATATACACAAGAAGTGTGACAGTCTGTCAGAGACATCTTCTGACAGCACAAGTCACACTTCTAGAAGCCCGAGACCTAAGTGTCTTTAGACATCCTGAAAAGGGATGACTGGCATACAAGGACAACTAAGGGATGTCTAGTCACAATCACCACACACACACAAAAAAGTTATAACAGACCAGAATAATATAAAAAAAAAAAAAAAAAACCACACATTAATACAATCTAACTAGGCGCACACATACAACTACAGACAAATAAGTATAGAAGAAGATTGGCCAAGGGCCTAACTATTAGGTGAGGGGAAAAACTGTATCAAAACTACCTAAGAGGGAATCCTAAACAGGGATCTAAAGGGTAGTAACTATAAAACACTATCACTAATATTTTAACCCAAAAAGCTGACTAAAACCAAGAAAAAATATTAATACAACCTGAGCCGACAAAAAGACGCAACCTCGTAGCTGAAGCGGCAAACGAAATCTGGGTATATCATGCCTAGCATTATGGGATATAGGATAGCCTCGAGACGGTAAAAATAGCTCTCGAGCTTTAGTAGTAGGCCAAGTCGGAGCAGAGGTTCGGCTCCGAACCCATCCAGCAAGAATGAAGGCGAGACTGACAACTTAACATCAGCTATTAGCAAGTTAAGTGCATGCATATACTACAATAGCCAAGAGAGAGGGATTAGAAAACAAGTTATAAAGAATAAGGTGGAGTATCACTGGGCAAATAAGACAAAAAAATATATTTAAATAAATGGCTTTTAAGATATCACATATTACTGCATAAGGCAAAAAAAAAAGTGATTGTGCAGGACCTTACACAATTTACAAAGGAAATCATAATAACATTTGAAAATATCCTGAAAGCTAAAATAGGAAGCTTGGCTGCATCAACTTTTGCATAATGTACTCTATTAGACTCACTAATATCACCCAAAATAACATTTCATAAGTCAAAGTTGAACCACTAATCCATTTTGATAGAAAGTAGATTTTTCAATAAGTTTCAATCCTGGAAGGGAGAATGGGATTTGAATTTGGCACGCAGCAATTTTTGACTCCATAGAAATAAAGACACACACCAACCTCAGTAATATACATATTTATGAATTTGTTTAGTAAGCTAAAGGATTTAAAAAATACTTTGATAGTTATCACCTTAAGAGTGTTACACAATTTTAAGATATAAACACTTACTTATAAAATTCAGTGCTTGTGTTAGATCTACAAAATACATGTACACATTTTGGCATGATAAATGGACTTTCCTTTTGTACAACAGTTTAGAATGGTAAAGATATCTATAAACTTACGGGTGACAGGTTCTCTCTTCAGGTCCCATTTTAATGTTAAATATTCCTCAGTTATCTGCACAATTATATTACACAAATAGGCGTACAGCATTTATTTGATTTAATATCTGCTATTAATAGGATTAAACTTATGTAGTAATGGGGGAATAGTTTTAAATAGAAAAGTATACAAACTAAATTAACTGTCTAATTTTATCATATTATATTTACTACTGGTAAGTCACTGTAGCTTTTGGCTAGTTTGAGGACTTTAGTACTGGTTGGTAGAACAATATTATAGTAGTTTGTCGACAGGCAAGCTAAAAACTTTGGTATCCATGGTGGGTTGTTTTTTTTTTTTTTTATAGTACTAGAGATAGAGTTGTAGACTTGTTTTTGCTGTAGAAAAGAATTCAACAGGATCTTAACATTCAACTTTCTTAGAGGAATGCATTACAATATTCTATTAAAGTAAATGGATTAAACAGCAACAAATAAAATCTAAAGCTAAAAATAAGAGACATTCTTGCAAGAGACTCACGTGATCAATATTACCATCTGCTTCTTTAAACAAGGAGAGGAAGTAGATTACAAAGAAAACTTTTGTAATGCCCAAAGTCATGGAATCCAATAATGAGGTCAAAATAATATATACATTTTAAATGTAATGACAAACAATATACTGGCAAATATTTACTGGATCCGTGGAATAAAGCAAGAATGACTAAAGATCACAGTCATTGGAAGGTTAGCTTAATTTTAGCAGGGGATTTTAAACTGCATACGTAGTATAGAAGATACAAGTGAACAGAAGACAGCTAAAATTCTGGTATCAGCTCAAGCACTAAATAGATGGATTAGTAATAATTTAGATGGTTTAACAGTAAAAGCAGGAGATGAGTTTTTCTTCGTGAGTGCGAGTGTGTGTGTGTGTGTGTGTGTGTGTGTGTGTGTGTGTGTGTGTGTGTGTGTGTGTGTGTGTGTGTGTGTCAAACTAAAAAGGATAGGATTTATGCCTCTAGAGATTTACTTACTCCTGGGTCCTTTACCTGATCATAATACATCAAATACTAATACATTAAGGGATATAAGGAAATTTCAGATTTCTAAAATCCCAATACTTATGATTAAATGAAAAGAATTTAAGAGTCATCTTAACGAACAAATCACAAATTGTTTTCATCTTTGATAATGGTCAGGTTGCTAAAGTCATACCATGGGACTCCTTAAAAAAAATGCATATTAAAGATGGGTCTATGATTATTCAAACAGCCGTTTGAACATTACCCAAAGTAACAGTAAATTGAAAGGCTAAATCACCATAAATCTATACTTACGGTAGTTGACGATCATCAAGGAAGCACTTCTTTTACTGGTAAGTTACTATAATTAAATCTGCGCTTTCCCCACTGAAGTGCAGTCTAGGAGTTAGTATATACAAACTAGTGGGGGTGTGTGGGACACAGTCGCCCAACATAAAAGTGTCCTCAGTTAAGGATTATCCATCTAAAATGCAGCTTTCTGCAGCTATTTTACTAACTATAGGAAATTTAAAACTATTCAACTGAAGAAACAGATGAGGAAATTGAAAAAAGTTTTAAGTAAAGCTGCTGAAATTTAATAATGAAACTGAAACTTATCTTTAAACTTGCTATCTAGTAACAGACATAAGATAAATACATAATCGGGAAGGAAAAGAACATAAGAATCAATTAAGATCTAAGATTTTTAATAATGGTTTTGAAAAAACTGAAGTGCTGCTATTAAAAAAATTGATTTTCGGGATAGATTAGCACAGAACATTATTACTACCCAAGATTATATATATATATATATATATATATATATATATATATATATATAGAGAGAGAGAGAGAGAGAGGGAATTCAACAGCTTTACTACTTGACAAAAAAAACTAAACAAAATGGAAAATGGTATCCTATAAAGCGGAGAATTGTTTATAGAAACCATTTAAGATTATGGCAGTATGGTGGCATTAAATTTCCCAATTGTAGAATTTTATTGCTACAAATTTTTATTATTCTCTGGATAGACCACTTATACTAGTCAAGGGAAAACCATTTAGGAGCAGATTTTACTAAACTCAAGTGTATTACATTTAATAAATTAGAAACATGCAACATTCCGGTCATCTGGTTTATAATCTTTACTGTAGAAGACAATACACTTCAGTCTTTAGACTCTGCATATATGAACATCAATTCTTATAACTAAGAAATACTCCTTTTATATCAAATTGGAAATTGTTGCGCTTTCCCACTACACACACTTAAGACGACTTAAGACAATACTAAAGTTAATGTACATAAAAGGAATTTGCTAGTATTATGGTTGAATTGCTTTAAAAAGGAAAAGCTAAGTTGCCAGAATATTTAATGAAAGTAAAGTTGGAAGAATTTGTTAACTATTTGACATTATCCATCAGTAAAAAATTAAAGGAATTTGTATACGAGTGAAGAGGTACAGACCATTATTTCCCCAATTATATGAATGCCATCACTGAAGGTAGATTGATGTAAAAAAGGAATCTTGTCCAAAGTTAATTATAAGTAACAGCAATTTTGATGCAAAATTCTGCAACTTTGTAGATAGTGGATTGAGGAACTCAATAGATAGCAATAAAATGTTATATTTAAATCAATTAGTAAAACTTCAGATTTATACTGGAAAGATTGTGTGGAAATGTACACAAGAATGTTAACTCCTTATAAAAACATCATTAAGTTTGGTAAAATATCTTCAGTCCGTTAGAGATTCAGTAAATGTGACCATTTGCATCTTTAAAATCCAAACAAAAACAACAGTCTACCAGCAGCAGCTGCTAGATAAGTTACTACAAAAAAAAATTGGAAATTGGACTCATTTCCTACATTTAAATAACTTTTAAATTTAACAGCAATACTATGCAAAACTGAGAAAAAAGAAGTGATAAGAATAATATCCATAAACCATACCAAAGCTTTGTGGTTGGGATAGCCTTGAAATGCTGCTACTGAAATACCAATGTGTTAATTTGTATACGATTACCTTGACTGATTCAATGTATTCCTAAACTCTGTATAAAACAGTAGGTGATGCTCAATGTGTGTGTGTATATATATATATATATATATATATATATATATATATATATATATATATATATATATATATATATGTGTGTGTGTGTATATATATATATATATATATATATATATATATACATATATATACACATATATATATATACATATATACACACACACACACACACACACACATATATATATTTATTTTATTTAACATTTGGGCGGCGCAGTGGTGCAGCGGTTAATGCTGTCGCCTCACAGCAAGAAGTTCTCCGGTTCGATTCTCGGCTGGGGTGCCTTCTGTGTGGAGTTTGCATGTTCTCCCTGCGTTCGCGTGGGTTTCCTCCGGGCACTCCGGTTTCCTCCCACATTCTAAAGACATGCTTCTGGAGCATTTCTCCCCAGGCCTCTGCTGAAAAAAGGATCTGTGGAACCTAGTCGGACATTCCCGGTCAACAAATGTTAAATATATATATATATATATATATATATATATATATATATATATATATATAAACACACATACAAATAAAATGTCTGTGTACATACATATACACGCACATTATATACACACATACGTACTATAGTAAATGTTAACAAAATTCATGTATAAAAAGAGAAACGGCTTCAGGTAAAACCCAGGTGCACAAAACCAGAACTATATACAACCAAAAATACACAGAGGTACCACACAATAGCATCTTTATTACACAAAAAAAATAAGAACAGTGGTGAGCACTTTTGCAAAACTAACTGCTTCATCAGACAAGAAAATAAAACACTCCATTGCTTATATACAGATGGAACCATTGACTCAATCACTGATGTCATAGTTCAATTACGGCATTAAAGCTATATAAAGCTTATAAATATATAAATGTAGAAAGGCTACATAGAGAGAAAACTGCATATAAAAGACATAAAAAACTGCATGTAAATGCATTCAAAAACTGTTGGTAAAAGACCTAAGTAATGTGCATAGATATAAACTCCATAAAATACTGTAGCTATGAAAAAATAAAAGGATAAAAATCTAGATCTATTTATAAAATCTATTTACAATATGTATGTATAACTAAAAGTAGTCTATGTCTCTAAAATATGAATAAAGTATAAAGGGTGTATGAGGTGCCTAAAATTAAACATGTTTGAGGCGTCTTGCTTTCAAGAAAGGAACCATGGTTGGATCATTAAACTGAACGCAAATAGATATACAAATATCCAGGCCTTAATGGCTCTACTTCCTTGGTTCCTTTCTTGAAAGCAAGACGCCTCAAACATGTTTAATTTTAGGCACCTCATACACCCATTGCACTTTATTTATTCATATTTTAGAGACATAGATTTTATAAATAGATCTAGATTTTTATCCTTTTATTTTTTCATAGCTACAGTATTTATGGAGTTTATATCTATGCACATTACTTAAGTCTTTTACCAAACAGTTTTGTATATAGTTTTTGTATGCAGTTTTTATATGCATTTACATGCAGTTTTTTATATGTGTCTTTTATATGCAGTTTTCTCTATATGTAGCCTTTCTACATTTATATATTTATAAGTTTTATATAGCTTTAATGCCTTAATTGACCTATGACATCAGTGATTGAGTTAATGGTTCCATCTGTATATAAGCAATGAAGTGTTTTATTTTGTCTGATGAAGCAGTTAGTTTAGCAATGAAGTGTTTTATTTTGTCTGATGAAGCAATTAGTTTTGCGAAAGCACTCACCACTGTTATTTTTTTTTTCTGTAATAAAGACGCTACTGTGTGGTACCTCGGTGTATTTTTGGTTATATATATTCACTTACATGTAGTTTTGTGAGTATTCTCTTTGCATAGGCCTACAAATGCAGCCATATTAAAGCAGATGTACATCTTCACTTTACAGGTAGACACAACAGTAAGTAATGTTTCAGTAGCCTTCAGTCACGAATAAAAATGTGCAGTGCAATAGCAGCAAGTACAAACAGGCTTGTGAACCAAGGTGAGAAATGTGTGCAGAAGTTTTAGACATTAGAAGCAAACTGTTTGTGGAAAATGATTATTCACCATAAATCAGGCAGAAAAGTAGGTTTATCCCAGCGGAGAGAATGTCAAAAGGCAGGCATGAAATCAGAGTTGCTGGATCCAGCTGTCTTTGGTACAGTTGTTTTTACTACAGGATGAAAGACTATGCAGATCAAGCTAAGGAGGAGGAAAAAGTTTATTCAACGAGTAAAATGGTACTTAGCTTCTCGTGCTTCTGACAAAGCCTAGAGAGATACTGTTCTAAATGAAACAGCTTGAGACAGGATGGGGGGAGGAGGCACAGGACCCAACCAGAAAAATGAGGAGAACCATGGGATTGAAACCAAATACTGGTATTGGGAGACCGAGAAGAACACAAAAACTAGCATCGTTGAATTGAGTGAATAAATGGGACACCACTTCTGTAGCAAGTGGGATTGGTTTGTAGACATGTGAAATGTCTCTTGGCAAGAAAAAAATAGCAGACGATCCTGGAATTATACTTACAAAAGTGGAGTTTACACTTTACAGTTTGTCCATCAACTTAAATACTACATTAATGATAAAAACTGTGTAATCAGACATTTGGCCAATGGAGGTCTGTACATTATGTTCCAAAATGTACAAAAGATACTTTCATGCATCTGCAAAGTTGCCCCCCACGCAACTGCTGTTTTTAGATTTGAGCAGTCTGTAGGTGCAAGCATTAATCTTGAATTCCCAGCACTTTTCCCAAAGAAAAACATTTGAGAGGTACAAGTTCAGTGAAAAATAAAAGTGTGAAACTGTGGCAACTAGTACGCTCCACAGCAGTCAAAGCATTTAACATAACATTGCACAATTTAGTTTAAAAGGAATTCCATGCACTTTCTTAGGGCTAAAAGAAAAGATAGCTTACATACTTTCAGTCTGTTTTCCTACATACAGGAGGGGGAAGACAGAAAAAAAATAAATAAATAAAAGACACAGAAAGCAAACCACCTTAAGTGAAACATTCTGTAACATGGACTTTACGAGTAACCTTAAATTAGGTAGTGCTTGAGTGCAACCATAGATTTGGGGCAACAGCTCCTACATGGGAGTAAACATTTGTTAAATGTATATGCTAAGTGGGTTTGGTTTGTTCCACGTTTTGTTCAAAGGTTTTCATTGAACAAATAAATCTTGAAAAAATGTGGCATAAATTCAAATTGAGATAAGCAACTACTTAAAGACCAGCCTACCAGTGTACGCATGAATAAGAAGTTATGTACCTACCATAACGTTCCATGTTAGTTGTCTTCTCTCGCCTTCTTTCTTGCTTGATGGGTTCGGAGCCGATCCCTCGGCTCCGACTCGGCACTTGCTAAGCTCGAGAGTCACTTTTACCAGCTCGAGGCAGCCCCATATCCCATGATGCAAGGCGGTAAGTACCCAGATCTCGTTTGATGACAAAGGGCAATAGCACCAAGCATAAAATACTTCCCAAAGGAAGAAAGAAAACTACAGATGGAAGAAGGACCAGGTCTGAATGGTCTTCAGCATAACAGTTTCTTATAACAAGGTCTGTCCAGGCCAGGGGAAGGAGGGAGGGTCGCAAGAAAGAAGGCGAGAAGACAACTAACATGGAACGTTATGGTAGGTACATAACTTCTTAATGTTAAGTTGTCAATCTCGCCTTCATTCTTGCTTGATGGGACCGCCCCTAGCACCTCTATCCTGGGTGGCTCAATGGAACAAACTCTTGAGGACTGTAGAGCCAAAACTGGCTCTGTCCCTGGAGGCCAAGTCCAATTTGTAATGGGAAACAAAAGTGTGAGGAGTGGCCCAAGTGCGCGCTGCACAAATAGTGTCTAAAGGAAGTCTAGCTTGAAAAGCTGTAGAAGTAGCTAAGCTCCTAGTTGAATGTGCTTTAGGTTTTGAGCACAGCTGTTTTCCCCTGAGCAGATAAATTTCAGAGATGACCAAAGAAAGCCATCTAGACAAAGTCACTTTAGAAACAGGAAGGCCTTTTTTATTATCCGCATAGGAAACAAAAAGTTGATCAGATTTTCTAAATTTTTTGTTCTGTCCAAATAATATCTAAGTTGACGGTGGACATCAAGATAATGTAGCTTTTGTTCAGCTCTATCTGAATAGTTAGGGAAAAATACAGGAGATCAATGGATTGATTCAAATTGTTCTTTGAAGCGACCTTAGGCAAAAAGGTTGGGTTAGTTCTCAAAGATACTCTGTCTTTGTGAAAAAACAAATAGGGGGGTCGAACCGAAAGAGCATGAAGTTCAGACACCCTCCTGGCCGATGTAATAGCCACTAGGAATAAAGTTTTCCAAGAAAGATATTTCAGGGAACAAGAAGCAGCTGGCTCGAAGGGGGGAAGAATCAAAGATGTCAGCACTAAATTTAGATCCCACTGAGGAGGAGGATTCCTGATTGGAGGCTTTAGTAGGAAAATTCCTTTCAAGAAGGCCCTGCAGAGCCTATGGGACATAATATTATGATCTGCTATCCCGACATGAAAATTGGAAATAGCAGCCAATTGAACTCTGACTGTGGAAGAAGAGGAGCCTGCATGAAAAATCTCTGCTAAGAAATCCAGGACTGCCTGAACAGGGGCAGTAAAGGGATCAATATTCTTGGCCTTAGCCCAATAAGAGAAAGCGTTTCCATTTGCTTGTATAAATCCTCCTGGTAGAGGATTTTAGCGGTTACTATGATGTCTCTAACTGGGTTAGAGATCAAAGGAAGCCTGGCTAAGGAAGGAAGTGGAGCAACCATGCTGTGAGGTTGAGAGAAGGGATTGACCGGTGCAGCTGACCCGATTGGTGAATCAGAAGATCTGGCACTGGGTCCAGATGCCACGGCTGCACCAAAAGGTGATTATGGAGGAATGGGAACCAAACTTGTCGAGGCCAGTAAGGGGCAATGAGAATCAATTTGGCTCTCAAAACGGTAGCTTTCTGGATAACCTGAGGGATCAGAGGAAATGGAGGGAAGGCATAAAGAAGTCCCTGGGGCAAATTCTGGGTCAGAGCGTCTCTGGGGGGATGGCCTGATAGAGGGAAGAGGCAGAAGAAGTCTGGACATTTGCTGTTTTGGGGAGTAGCAAAAAGATCGCAACATGGAAGACCCCATTCCAGAAAAATCTCTTCCGCTATAGATTGCTTGAGAGACCACTCGTGAGGCATGAGAATAGCTCTGCTCAATCTGTCCGCTACAATGTTGGTTTTCCCAGGGATATGCGTTGCTACCAGAAACCGATGAGAGGAGATCGCCCATTGCCATAGTCTGAGCGCTTCTCGACACAAGGGGTAGGACTTGGTTCCGCCCTGTTTGTTGATATACCAAACTACAGACATGTTGTCTGTGTAGACTGCAATTGTCCCTACGGGAAGAAAGTCGTTGAGGGCTTGCAACGTTAAAAGCACTGCTCTCATCTCCAGGACATTTATGTGCAGATGGTACTCGAACGGCTGCCACGTCCCATGAACCATCCTGCCCTGATAATGACCCCCCGCCCGATCAGGCATCCATCCGTCGTGACAGTGGCTAGGGGGGATGGGGGTACAAAGTACCTGCCTTGGTGAACCTGAGGAGATGTGATCCACCAAGCAAGATGCTCTTTGCATGTCTGCGTCACCAGAATCTGGTGACGCATTGGAAGTTGTTGGTATGACCATTGTGTGAACAGCATCCACTGAAGAAGGCATGTAGAATCGAGCCAGGGAAGAAGAGTAATGGCCGCAGCCATGAGACCTAATACCTTTAGAACCATTCTGGCCTGTACTTTCTTGTTGGCCAGAATGATCCTGACATGACTCTGAATGTCTGAAACTCTTTGATCTGTAAGGGTAGCTGACATCCGAACAGTGTTTAAGTTTGCGCCTATGAAGGTAATAGACTGGCAGGGCGATAAGGATGACTTTTTGAAGTTGATCGAGATGCCCAAATGAGAACAAAGGTTTATTGTGTAATCCCTGGCTTGTATAAGCTGATGCCTGGTGGTGGCTGACAGGAGCCAGTCGTCGAGATACGGAAACACCTGGAATCCTTGGCGTCTCAGGTGAGCCGTGACCACTGCCATGCATTTGGTGAACACTCTGGGGGCTGTAGTGAGACCAAAGGGCAGGGCTCTGAACTGGAAATGACTGGACCCCAGCCGAAAGCGGAGAAATCTCCTGGAGCGTCTGTGAATTTTGATGTGATAGTACGCATCCTGAAGATCTATTGAGCACATCCAGTTGTCCTTCTGTAAGAAGGGCAGAATTGACTGAAGAGTGACCATTCGAATCTTGTCTTCCTGACAGACTTGTTGAGTCTGCTGAGATCCAATATTGGTCTCCAGTCTCCCGTCTTTTGGGGACCAAAAGAACCTTGAGTAGATTCCGGCTCTGAATGGTCTATTGTAATTGGCTGAATGGCTTTTTTGCAGTAGTTTTGAGACTTCTAACTCTGCAATTTCCCTTAGACCGGTGGTACATCTGGAAGGAATTTGAGGGAAGGGACTTTCCTCGAAAGGAATTATGTAACCCTTGGATATGATCGACTGTACCCATCTGTCTTGAGTGAGGGAATGCCAGGCTTCTGGGTACAGTGATAATCTTCCCCGACTGCCTCCAAGGAGGGACAGCCGGGCAACATCTCAGGGATGCTGAAAGGGCTGGTCAGAGAGAGGCTCTCTGTTTCCCTGGTTTTGGACCCCTCTGCCTCTAGAGCGTCTGTTGTTGTTACCCCTCTGCCTCTAGGGGTAAACTGACCACATGAATCCGGCGTGACTCCTTGGGATTTACGGAACCACATTTTGCCACCTTTCTGTCCTTTGGGATAAGGTCTAGAAGGGGTGGAAAACGGACTCCTACAGCAGAAAGAGTCTTGCCGTCCTGTTCGCACCTGGTCAAAGTTTCCTTCACCTGAGGGCCAAACAAAGCTGACCCATCAAAGGGAGAGTTTGTGAAGGACGCCTTAAAGGGATCAGCAAAATCACATAGCCGCATCCAGGCTTGGCGTCTAAGAGCCACACCTGTACCTGCGGCTCTACTCGCTCCATCAGCAGCATAAGATATTAGCCGCATGGAGGAGTTTGCAATGGAATTAAGGGTTCCTAGCTGCGAAGCAATCTTTTCTTAAGCTCCTGCAGCTGTAGGATCCTGTACTACTTCACCCAGCTCCTTAAGGATATCCCTCTGGAGTCTGGTGAAGTGACATAGGTAATTCAGCGAACGCATAGCAAAGGTCGCTGAGGAAAACATCCGCCACCGCTCCTATCCATGGTCCTAGAGTCCTTATTAGGAGGATGGACGGGTATGGAAGGATCTGCAAGTTCCTTCTTGGTGGCCGCAGCCACCACCATGGCATCAGCGGGGACACCCTTAGTGAGGAATTGCTTGTCACTCGGGGCAGTGATAAATTTTGAAGGCCTCCTAGGGACTGGCTCTACAGAGTCAGGAGCTGCCCACGCCTTTCGGGCAATAACCTGCATAAGGGGTCGAAGGCGGAGACACCCAGGAGGTGGAGGGCCGAGATCCAAACGCCTCTAGGTATACTGACTCATCCTCAGAGGGATTGTTGGTGGGCCAGTTTCCCCTCTGTTTAAGGAGTTCTAGGATGTCTGAGAAGGAGACATCCTCAGAGGGGGATCTAGGGGATCCCTCCGACTCATCAAAGTCAGTATCCGAAGTGACAGACTCGGGGGAGTCCACATGTTTCCTCTTACAAGTCCTCTTCCTAGGAGGATCTCCCGAAACATCAGGAGAATCCTCAGAAGAGGGGGAAATTCCCAATGGGGAAACCTGAGGCGGAGGATCTCTGGGTCCTATAGCAAGAGAAGTGGCAGAGATGTCAATAGGCACTATAGAGGGAGCAGCTACGGGAACAGACTGCTGACTGATACCAGTGGCCAGCACACTCCATCACCTTGAATGCTCCCCTCCCAGGCAGGTCCGAGAGAACCCGTTCCGAAGAACTAGGAACTCCAGGGACCACCGAAAGGGAAGTCTCCGAGGCAGATGTCGGAGCAGAGCTCACCAAGGCCGAGGCTCCAAGGGGAAGAGCGGGCTCGGACAAGGGTCCGATGCCACTCAGCCCCTCGGAGGAGACCATGGAAGCCCGACCACCGAATCCCTCTAAGGAAGGTCTCAGAGAGGAGATAAGAGTAGAGGCTGAAGGAACAGAAGGGGGTATCTGTCCTCCAGCCGTAGCAGTAACCATTCCCGAAGACTCCAACTCCAAGCTCTGGGGTAGAGTTGAAGGAGGAACTGTAACGGGGTGTGGACCAACAGTCGTCTGTTGAGACGGACTATGTAACATTTGGGCCAGTACCTGTGACTTAAGTAATCTGCTGACCACTCTCTCTAGGTCATGGTCTGAAAGTCTGGATGACCTTGAAGATCGGCTCCGATGGCTCCGTTCCGAAAGGAGAGGTGAAGCCGAGCCAAAGTATCGGCTCCAAGGAAGGAGCCCCCGCCCTCTCCCGGGAAGGAGCCACCGAACCCGATACTATAGATCCTGCCGGAGCCGAAGACTTACCGGAGCCGACAGGAAGCCTCGATGCATCGGCTCCAGCCGGAGCCGATACAGCCACAAAGTAACGGTGTCGGAGCCGATCGGAGCCGACACCGATGCCTGTGCCACATGGTGGTCGGAACCGATCGGAGCCGACACGAAGTGGTCGATGCAGAATCGGCACCGATAGCCATCGGTGCCGAAGGCTTTGTTAAGCCAGAATCGGCTCCAGCCGGGGCCGATCTCGACTGAACGAAGTCGGAGCCGAGGCCGCAGGCTTAGACACAGAAGCCTGGGCCTTGGAAGATTTGGCTGATTTTGATGGAGCCGACTTAGCCGGAGAGCCCTCCGGCTTAAGAAGGCCCCTAAGTATCAGCTTGTTACGTCTTTCCTGCAGGACTCTCTGGCTGAAGGAATGACAAATAGCACAGGAGTCCTGCAGGTGAAGAGGCCCCAGGCAATACAGGCAAGAAGTGTGACAGTCTGTCAGAGACATCTTCTGACAGCACGAGTCACACTTCTTAAAACCTGAGACCCTCTCCTTTGACATGGTGCTTCACAAAACACACACACACACCAGTCAAAAATTAAATTAAATAGAATACCAAAAGGGTATTACTATAAAAACAAAACACACACACCCTAACAGGGAGGGGATGGGATGGGTAAAGTTTGACTAAAAAAAATTAGAAGAGACAGGGATTTTCTGTCAGAAAATCTATATAATTAACTTATAACTAAAAATTAAAGGTTTTTTTTACAAAAAGGGGCTTAAATATCAAAATAGTGAATCACTTACCAGGAGCTGGTAAAAGGAGGACCTCATAAGCGAAGCGGCAAACGAGATCTGGGTACTTACCGCCTTGCATCATGGGATATGGGGCTGCCTCGAGCTGGTAAAAGTGACTCTCGAGCTTAGCAAGTGCCGAGTCGGAGCCGAGGGATCGGCTCCGAACCCATCAAGCAAGAATGAAGGCGAGATTGACAACTTAACATGCTAAGGTTTAAACATAGAAAAGAAATGGAAATGCACTGTATAACAGATGGGAGCGAGGGATTTCGATAATGGCTACTCTGTCCATATTATCAAGGAATTTGTTAAACCTTCTGTGTATAATCTATTAATAAAATGTAGGGTGCAAATAGCAATGCTACGAGACACCTCTGGATAGAGATGGGCATGTGAAAATTGCTTAAGAAAGGAGGATGGATAAATCAGCAGCATTGAGCACAAATGAAAGGGAACGATGACTGCTAGAGGGGCTCCGACAGTGATACAAGGGTATGATTATAATAAGGGACTTTTCAAGAGAAGAGGATTATACAGTCATGTATTCCACCAAAAAACTATTATGTAGCATACCATTTTGGAATAAAATAAATCAACTTTCAGCAGGGAATATTTACGTCTGGGGACTGGAATGTGATTTGTAACAGTGATGCTGTACCATGAGCACCTAAAAGGGAAAAGAATAAGAGAATATTTGGAATGGATGTGAATTCAATAGTAGGAAATTAGAAATGTATACATTTGCGAAGTCACAATAACTGGGCTAGACTACAAAGAAATATTTCGCAGAAAAACATGGATTTAAATGAACTACTTCAGATCCATGCATTAAAAAAAAAAAAAAAAAAAAAAAAAGATAACGATGTAGGATAAATGAGAGACTCACTTCCCCACTTAACCGTTAGGAGAGGAATTTAAAGAATTGATAAAAAGTATTCAAGAGTTAGGGAAAAATGGACATTTATTTAGACAGAATACCCACTAAGAAGATAAATTAAAAATGGGAGTTTAAGCAACTGCAGAGTGCTAAAGGGAACATGAGGATATTTAGATAATAAAAAAAAATCAAAATTTGCGCAACACAAAAAAACAAACTTTTAGCAGAACAAATTAGGCAAAAAAGTAAAAAAAGTGTTGCTGCAAACATAAGGAAGCTTATGACAAGAAAAATAAGCAAAGATCCTGTAGAAATATTGAAAGAGAGATGTGTCAGAAGTTTTATGAAAACTATGCACAAGATTGTGAAAATCACGAAAACAAAGGAAATATTTATGAAGACTTAATTGACAATGGCAGAAAAAGAGGAGTCTGAACAAGCAACAGCCAAGATAAAAATGGTGATGTATAAATCAAATGGGAAGTCTCCAGAACAGATGATGCTGTGGAAGTTTGGAAGCCAGGAGGGAAGAAAATGGAAGACTTGTAAATAGTATTTAAAAAAAAAAAAAGAGGGAAAGCACCAGCATCTTGGAAGAAAGCTGTGGTAGTCATATTCCTTCAAACTCAGCCACACATACAGACCCATTTATATACATACACAATTTTATTTATTATGTACACATGACTTACCTTTAAAATGTCTAGGTCCACTTGTTCGATACTCAAGATGAGCCAAAGTACGTTTTCAAGAAATCAAATTGGCGAACAGAAAAATGCCGAACTCATAACAGTGAATGCTAGTGTGCATTTGCTGTTATGAATTTGGCAATTTGAGTGGAGATCACACTACAGTACATAGATTTAAAGCCCCCTATAGAATTCCTTGTTAGAAGTACAGGTGGAGCAAAGCATTTTTCAAGCTGGGCTATAGGAACTGAACTGCATAGACGCAGTCAGGTCCTACCAAGTTTAATGTTGTTGACCATCAAAAAAAGTAACTGATAGAAAATGGAAATTAACACACAATGCTGTTAAGGATAAAAGAAATGAAGGTGGTTTAGGAACAGTATACGCAAAACAATGTTCAAGAGTAGTGAAATATCAGGAGGAAGGCAGGACAAAAAATCTATAAAAAGTACAATGCTTGAAAAAGATCGATCTCTGGAATGGTTTTCATGTGTATGATAAGTCAGACAAGGTCTAGATGGCACAGGGGCTGCAAGGTCCTTAAGCTCTTTTAGTACAGCTGCCACTACTGTTTTTTTCCCTGGATGCAGGTAGTTGGTCCACTTTTCAAAACACTGCACAATACCTTCCAAAAACTCAAGTTTAGCTTTCTACTTCAGAATGCTACTTATCCCCTAGAGATATCTCTGGCGGACATCTGTATGCCATCTCTTTCTCCAGCATAATCTTTCTGAAACCTTCTATACATTTCTTCCAGTTGTACCTTCCGATTTCCCCACTCCACTGCCTTATTTGGAAGTTTTATTTTTCTAGTTGCCGAGTCCATGTTTTGCTACTATTCTTTCTACTTTCCGGTGTCCAATTCAAGTTGGATTAAGTACAGTTTTGTACCTACCATAAATGTAGATGTTAGAGGATCTACATTGCTGCAGTCATAACCTGTGGGTAGTCAGCTGTCCTCGATCGGCCCGAATACCAAAGAGCTGGGCAGGCGTCGGTCATGGTCGCCTAGAGCTGACGTCAGTACTTCGTAGTACTTAAGCGCATGACCGACGTCATATCCTCAGTCTTTCTTGCCCCAGATGTCAGAAGGCCTAAGAATGAAAGCAGGCCAGAGCCAAAAAAGGTAAAGGCCCAACAACTACCAGTGTGGAAATAAGAGACAATCCTAACATAAAAAACACAGCCACCACCAACTATAGAGGGGAAGGAGGGAGGGATAATTGGACTGCAGCAATGTAGATCCTCGAACATCTACATTTATGGTAGGTACAAAAAGTACAGTTTTGTACCTACCATAAATGTAGATGTTCGAAGATCCACATTGCTGCAGTCCTAACACTTGGGTAGTCCGCTGTCCCAGTCGGCCCGAATACCAAAGTATATGGCTGACGTCGGTCAAGGCGCATTAGTCTGACGTCAGGACGTCAGGGTACAAATGCGCATGACCGACGTCATATCCTCAGTCTTTTCTTGCCCCAGATGTCAGAAGACCCTAAAAAGATAAGGCTAAAACCAAAAAACACCACACACTCCTGCACCAAATATATATACAATATATACAAATTTACAAGAGTATAACCTCACCCACACAACCACCCCTAAACACAGAGGGGAAGGAGAGGGTAAATTGGACTGCAGCAATGTGGATCTTCGAACATCTACATTTATGGTAGGTACAAAACTGTACTATGTTCTTCATACCACATTGCTGCAGTCCTAACACTTGGGTAGAATCCCAAAGCAGAGGTAAGGGAGGCTGGCAAATCATAAGGAAGCAGGAGCTGACAACATGCCCTGCAAAATAGCCGTGGCAAAACCAGCCCTAGATTTAGAGTAGAGAGGAAGGTGGTAATGCTTAGAGAAAGTATGCACTGAACTCCAAGTAGCTGCCTCCAAAATATCCTTAGTTGCCACCCACCTTAGAAATGCCGTTGAAGTGGCAGTAGCCCTAGTGGAATGAGGCCTAATCCCAGCTGGAATCTCCTTGCCATGATGGGAATAACAAAATGCAATGCAAAACCCAATCCACTTAGAAATAGTTTGTTTTGACACAGGCTTGCCCTGAGAACTCAAAGCAAAAGAAACAAACAACTGCTGAGACTGCCTAAAATCCTTAGTCCTGCTTAAATAATAACGCAACTGCCTGTGTACATCTAAAGTGTGCAAAATCTTTCCCCCTTATTTTGGGGATCTGCCTAAAAGGTAGGCAAATGAATAGTTTGGTTTAAAGCCACACTAGAAACCACTTTAGGCATAAAGGAAGGATTAGTACGTAAAGATACCCTATCCTTATGAAAAATCAGGAAAGGCTCAACCGCCATAAGGGCCTGCAATTCAGACACCCTTCTTGCAGATGTAATGGCCAACAAAAAAGCAGTCTTCCATGACAAATATTTCAATTCAGCAGTAGCTGCAGGCTCAAAAGGTTGTAGAGTGAGTTTCTCCAACACAAAATTGAGGTCCCAAGCAGGAGTAGGAGCTCTACGTGGGGTCTTATATTCTTTGCCCTCTAAGAAATTGCTTGAACAAAGGATGAGAAAACAATGGTGGGTCACAATCATAGTGAGCTGAAATTGCTGCAGCATGAATCTTAATGGAAGAGAAAGACAAACCTTTGTCCAATAACTCAGTAAGATATTGAAGAGCCACACTCAAATTTGGCTCAGAAACATCCAAATCCTTTGCTGCACACCAAAATAAAAATCTCTTCCATTTTCTGCGTACACTTTCCTTGTACTAGGTCTTCTGGCTTCCATAATCACATTCAAAACTTGTTGAGGAAGCTGAGACCTGCTATGGTTCAAAACAGAATATGCCAAGCTGTTAGATGAAGAGAGTGAAGCTTGACATTGAGCAGATGCCCGTCCTTCTGAGACAATAGGTGTGGAATCAAAGGTAAGGGCCATGGAGGCTTCCTTACCAGACTCCTCAGTAATGGGTACCAGTGCTGCAGAGGCCAATCTGGAGCTATTAAAATCATCCTTGGCTTGTCTTGTCTGACCTTTAGAAGTACCTTTGGGAGGAGAGGCAGAGGTGGAAAGGCATACACATGAAGATTTTTCCAACTGAAAGAAAGAGCATCCACTTTCCAGGCTGTGTGATGAAACCTTTTCGTGCAAAACTTTGGCAGCTGGTGGTTTAGTGGAGAAGCGAACAGATCTATGTCTGGAGTTCCCCATGACACTGTCAATGTCTGAAATACATGAAGATCCAGTTTCCACTCGTGGGGATCCATGATTTGCCTGCTTAACACATCTGCTAAGGAGTTCTGTGCTCCTGGCAGAAACCTTGCTTGAAGATTCAGCTGCAAGCTTAACGCAGTCTCCCACAAAATCATTGCTTGCCTGCATAGAGGATAAGAATGTGTTCCCCCTTGTTTGTTGATGTACCACATGACAGTTGTGTTGTCTGTTAGAATCAACACCTGCCCTGGAAGAAGTAAATCCTTGAAAGCCAGTAATGCAAACTGGACTGCTAACATCTCCTTCATGTTGATATGTAGATGCTGCAGTCTGGCAGGCCACTTGTCTTGTATCCACTTTCCATTCAGATGAGCTCCCCAAGCTGTGTCTGAGGCATCTGTCGTTAGAATCTGACTCGCCACTGGCCGGGTCACAGAGAGTCCCTTGTTTAGGTGACATTCCTGAGCCCACCACAAAAATTCCTTTTGAATGCAAGGTATTATTTGAATGACAGTGTCCAAATCCTGGCAGTGCTGTGTCCATACATTTTTGAGATACCATTGTAGCTTCCTCATATGCAGTTTGGCATTGGGAAGTACCAGAATACAAGATGCCATGAACCCTAAGGCTTGAAGGACTGTCCTTGCAGTCAGCCCGGACTGATGAGATAGTTGATGGAAGTAAAGAGAAAGATTCTTTTGTTTGTCCGGGGTTAAAAAGGCCATCTGGGTTGCTGTATTCAGTCTCACACCCAGAAAGCACATGTCTTGAGAGGGTACTAGACTGGACTTTATTTCGTTCACAGAATACCCTAGGCATCTTAGCACTGCTATCACATATTCCAAATGCTGAAGAAGCACGTCCCTTCCTTGAGCCAGAATCAGGCAATCGTCCAAATAAGGATAGATCTGTATTCCTTTTAGCCTGAAGAAAGCTATCACTGGAGCCAGAACCTTTGTGAATACTCTGGGCAGTAGATAAGCCAAAGGGCAATGCAGAGAACTGATAATGAGAATTCCCAGCTCGAAAACGCAGATACTTCCTGCAAATTAGTCTGATAGGAACATGAAGGTAAGCTTCCTTGAGATCCAAAGTTACCATCCAGTGATCTTTGCCCAGCAGAGGTAAAAGCTGTTGTAACGTCAACATTTTGAACTTGGGAATGTCCAGATAAGTGTTGAGGATAGACAGATCCAAAATTGGTCTCCACGTGTTCCCCTTTTTTGGAACTAGGAACAGGCGAGAATAAAATCCTAGGCCCCTTTCTGGCACAGGAACCGGCTGAATGGCCCCTATTTGGAGCAACAGAGAAATTTGCTTGTGAGCCTCTTTCCTTTGTTGAGGAGGAATGTCTGGCATGCCTTTGAAAGGAGGCAAGGTATGGAAATAAAACCTGTAACCGTGGTGAATGATATCCAATACCCATCTGTCTTGGGTAATTAAACTCCAGTTTTCTTTGAAAAGTGCCAACCTTCCTCCCAAAGGTGCTGCCAGACGAGAAGATTCTGGCAGCTGAAAAGGCAGGTCATTGTGTCTGTTTACGAAAGGACTGACCCCTGCCCTCACCAGAAGACTGAGCAGGTGAACTCCTGTTCTAGGCCTAAAAGAACCTTGAGCTCTGCCTCTACCACGTCTAGACCTACCCCTAGACTGGGAATCATAAGCAGGATATGTCCACCCCTTGGTAGGCCAATTTCTACTAAACTTGGAGGCTGAACCTGCAAAAATCTTTAACAGTCTGCATAGACTTAGCCTTGTCTTCCATTTTCTTTAGAACTGCTTCCACAGGCGAACCAAACAACACATCAGATTGTAAAGGAGCATCTAAAATCCTTGTTTTCACATGCTCAGCTAAATTCTGATCCCTCAACCAGGCGTGCCTCGAAGAACCGAACCAGTGGCAGCCACCCTCAAGAGGCCTGCACAGCATCAAAACCACATTGCAAAGAATGCTTACCCACCTGTTCAGAAACATGAACTAAATCCTGCAACTCTTTACACTCAATACCTTCCGCCAAAGCATCTACCTTAGACTTTAATTGTGAAAGGAGATAATTTTGGTATTTCAACATGTGAAACTGGCAATTCAAAGCTCTCATGGCCAAAGTGGAAGAAGTATACACTTTCTTTCCCCATCTATCCAAAGCCCTAGCCTCTTTATCTGGAGGAACAGGATTTTTAACAACAGAAGCCTTAACACCTTTAGGCCCCTGTGAAACAGTTTCTGGGTCTGCCCTAGGACTCTTAAAAAGATACTTATGAGCTTCAGACACCCTATAATATCTATCCGGTTTAACTGGAGCAGGAGGCAAAGAGTCAGGGTTCAGAGAAGCCTCTGCAAAACATCCTCTACCACATATAGAACAGGAGGAATAGGTAAAGGCCTATGCTGGGGTAGAAACCAAAATTCCCTAAGCCTTTTCCTGGAATCAGAGAAATCCTGACCTTCCCATTTAAAATGCTCCCTCATGGAATGAAGAGTCTCTGAAAATGAAAAATCCTCAGGAGGAGAAGCAGAAGGAGTAGAATCATCTACATCAGAATCAGAGTAAGGGGAATACTCCTGCAAGTCTTCAGCAAGACTCAGAAGCATCCGAACACTGCTCAAAACTCCCAAGCTCAGGTTCCACCCTAGGCCTCTTATCAGGAGGGGCATAGAACCTCTAATCATTGTAATCAAATCTTCTGCCATCTTAAGCATATGCTTCTTAGGTACAGACCCTGAAGAACTAGGGGTAACTCCTGAAACAAAACCTGGCCTGCCCCTGGGAGAAGCCTTGGAAACAGCAGGAGGGCCTAACCACCTTAGCAAGCGAAGGAAGAACAGCTACCTGAGAAGCCCCTTCCGCCTGTCCTACCTCCTGAGAGGTCACATCTTGCAGTAATAAAGTCTCTCCTGGGATTCCAAAGAAATTTCTGGCTGAACCCCTGGCTCCACCGAGCCCTCTAAAGAACAGACGTCCGGGACGGACGGTTCTTCCAGCCTAGGCTTTGCTGTTTTGTCCTTGCGCTTTTTGAAGCGGGCCGGAGCATCCGGCGGCATTTTATAATTACACCGCTTCCCAAAAACTAACCTGGCACAATCTAATCTTCTCTTTATAGTGCGTTTGTTAAATCTAGCACAAGAGCGACAGCCAACAACGTCGTGCTCAGGCCCTAAGCAAGGTATACACAAGGTATGGTAATCCCTATGAGGTATCTGTTTCCCACAAGAAATACAGTTATTCACTTTTCTGACATCCGGTAAAATACTGAGGCAAGAAAAAACCAAAATAATCCCCAACGGGGTACTTAGCCAACTTGGATTCGGTCTGAAACTCCGACTTCGGAAAATCTCAGAACGCCAACCTGCACTTGCAAAACTGCTTCTGCATCGGACCATGCGGCAAAAAAGACTGAGGATATGACGTCGGTCATGCGCATTTGTACCCTGACGTCAGACTAATGCGCCTTGACCGACGTCAGCCATATACTTTGGTATTCGGGCCGACTGGGACAGCGGACTACCCAAGTGTTAGGACTGCAGCAATGTGGTATGAAGAACATCTGTACTATGTTCTTCGTCTCACATTGCTGCAGTCATAACCTGTGGGTAGAATCCCAAAGCAAAGGAAAAGGGAGGCTGGCAAACTAAATAGCATTAGGAGCTGCTAACATGCCCTGTAACACTGCAGTGGCAAACCCAGCCCTGGACTTGGAATAAAGAGGGAGATGGTAATGCTTAGTAAAAGTGTGTGCTGAACTCCCAAGTAGCTGCCTCCAAAATATCCTTTGTAGCTACACCCCTCAAAAAAGCAGTAGATGTGGCAGTAGCCCTAGTAGAATGAGGTCTGATCCCAGCAGGAACATCCTTCCCATGATGAGAATAACAAAAAGCAATACATTGACCAGTCCACTTTGAAATAGTCTGCTTTGAAACAGCTTTCCCTTGTGAACTCAAAGCAAAAGAAACAAATAACTGTTGAGTCTGTCTGAACTCCTTAGTTCTGCTCAAAAAGTAATGTAACCACCTGTGGATATCCAAAGAATGCAAGACTTTTTCCCCCTTATTTTGGGGATCAGCATAAAAAGTAGGCAAATGAATAGACTGGTTCAAGGCCACATTAGAAATCACTTTAGGCATAAAAGTAGGGTTAGTTCGCAAAGAAACTCTATCCTTATGAAATATCAGAAAGGGTTCAACTGCCATGAGTGCCTGCAATTCAGATACCCTCCTAGCAGAAGTAATGGCCAACAAAAAAGCAGTCTTCCAAGACAAAAACTTCAATTCAGACGTAGCTGCAGGTTCAAAAGGAGGTAAAGTAAGTTTTTCCAAAACAAAATTGAGATCCCAGGAAGGAGTAGGAGCTCAACGTGGGGGTCTTATATTCTTTGCCCCTCTAAGAAATTGTTTGAACAAAGAATGAGAAAATAAAGGAGGGTCACAATCATAGTGAGCAGAAATGGCTGCAGCATGAACCTTCACAGAAGAGAATGACAAACCCTTGTCCAGTAATTCAGTAAGATACTGTAGTGCAAAACTCAAATTAGGCACTGAAACATCAAAACCCTTTGCTGTGCTCCAAAGAAAAAATCTCTTCCATTTATCAGCATAAACTTTTCTAGTACTAGGCCGTCTGGCTTCCAAAATGACATCCAAAACCTATTGAGTAAGCCGAGACCCCACCGGCTCCATCACAGAATACGCCAGGCTGTCAGATGCAGGGACTGCACCCGAACATTGAGAAAATGATTGTTTGACTGGGATAACAAATGAGGAACCTGTGGCAGAAGCCAATGAGGCTCCTGGATTAAACTCAGGATACCAATGCTGACGTGGCCAATCTGGTGCTATTAGAATCATGCAAGGCTTGTCCCGCCTGACTTTCAAGAGTACCTTGGGAAGAAGAGGCAGAGGAGGAAAAGCATAAACGTGAAGGTTGTTCCAACTGAAATATAGAGCATCCACTTTCCAAGCATCTGGGTGGAACATCTTTGTGCAAAATTTTGGTAGTTGAAAATTCAGTGGAGAAGCAAACAGATCTATGTCTGGAGTTCCCCAAGCCACAGTCAATTGTTTGAAAACCTGAGGATCCAGTTTCCACTCGTGGGGATCCACAATTTGCCTGCTCAATACATCTGCTAGGGAGTTCTGTGCTCCTGGCAGAAACCGTGCTTGTAGACTGATTTGCAAACTCAGAGCAGTTTCCCACAAAATCATTGCCTGCCTGCAAAGAGGGTAGGAATGGGTTCCCCCCTGCTTGCTGATGTACCACATGACTGTTGTGTTGTCTGTTTGAACCAACACCTGTCCCAGCTGAAGTAGGTCCTTGAAGGCCATCAAAGCAAATTGGACTGCTAACATCTCCTTCATGTTGATATGCAAATGTAGCAGTTTGGGAGGCCACACGTCTTGTATCCATTTCCCACTGAAGTGTGCTCCCCAAGCCAAGTCCGAGGCATCCGTCGTTAAGATCTGACTCGCCTTTGGTCGGGTCACAGAGAGTCCCTTGTTTAGTTGACATTCCTGAGCCCACCACAAGAATTCCTTCTGGATGCAAGGTATAATCCGAATGACAGTGTCCAAACCGTGGCAGTGTTGAGTCCATACACTTTTGAGATACCATTGTAGCTTCCTCATATGCAGTTTGGCATTGGGAAGAACTAGAATGCAAGATGCCATGAACCCCAAGGCTTGAAGGACTGTCCTTGCAGTCAGCCTGGACATTACTGATAACTGCTGGAAGTATAGATGAAGAGTTCTTTGTTTGTCCGGGGTCAGAAATGCCATCTGAGAAGCTGTATTCAGTCTCACACCCAGAAAGCACATGTCCTGAGAGGGTACTAGACTGGACTTTATTTTGTTCACAGAATACCCTAGGCACCTTAAAACTGCCATTACATACTGGAGATGTTGTAGTAACTTGTCTTTGTTTTGAGCAAGAATCAGGCAATCGTCCAGATAAGGATAAATTTGTATTCCCCTCTGTCTGAAAAAAGCAATCACAGGAGCCAGAACTTTTGTGAATACTCTGGGTGCAGTAGATAAACCAAAGGGCAATGCAGAGAACTGATAGTGAGAAGTACCAGCCCGGAATCTCCTGCAGCTGGGCCAGATAGGGATGTGAAGATAGGCCTCTGAGATCCAGGGTTACCATCCAGTGATCCTTGCCCAGCAGAGGCAGAAGCTGTTGTAATGTTAACATCTTGAACTTTGGAATGTCTAGGTAGGTATTGAGAATGGACAAATCCAGAATTGGCCTCCAAGTGTTTCCTTTCTTTGGCACTAGGAATAGACGGGAATAAAACCCTAGGCCTACTTCTGACGGAGGGACCGCCTGAATTGCCCCCATCTGTAAAAGTAAAGAAATTTGCTCCTGAGCCTCCATCCTTTGCTGAGGAGGCATATCCGGCATGCCTTTGAAAGGAGGAAGAGTGTGAAAATAAAACTTGTACCCGTGATTTATTATATCCAACACCCATTTGTCCTGGGTGACCAAATGCCAATTTTGTTGGAAAAGTCCCAACTTTCCTCCTAGAGGAGCTGCCAGTAGAGAAGGGTCTGGCAGCAGAAGATGCAGGTCATTGGGTTTGTTTACGAAAAGGCTGACCCCTGCCCTCACCAGAAGACTGTGCAGGAGAACTCCAAGTCCTAGGTCTGAAAGAACCCTGAGCGTGAGCTCTGCCTCTACCACGCCTAGACCTGCCCTTAGACTGATTATCCGAAGAAGGAGAAGACCATCCCCTAGCAGGACAATTCCTACTAAACTTAGGGGGCTGCACCTGCAGAAAATCTTTGACTGTCTGCATAGACTTAGCCTTATCTTCCATCTTTTTCAGAACCGATTCCACAGAAGGACCAAAAAGTACTTCAGATTGAAGAGGAGCATCCAAAATCCGAGCCTTAACATGCTCTGACAAATTTTGATCCTTAAGCCAGGCATGTCTACGAATAACTGAACCTGTAGCAGCCACCCTGGAGGCAGCCTGAAGAGCATCGAAACCACACTGCAAAGAATGCTTGCCCACTTGATCTGATGCATGAACCAACTCCTGGAGCTCCTTACACTCTATACCCTCAGATAAAGCATCCACCTTAGATTTCAATTGATCTAACAAAAATTCTGATACTTCAGCATATGAAATTGGCAATTCAAAGCCCTCATAGCCAACGTAGAGGAGGTGTACACTTTTTTCCCCCATCTATCTAAAGCTCTAGAATCTTTATCCAAAGGAACTGGATTCTTAGCCACAGAAGCCCTAATACCCTTCGGACCTTGAGTAATGGTTTCCGGATCAGCTCTAGGGCTCTTGTACAAATACTTATGTGCTTCAGGAACTCTATAATATCTGTCTGGCTTAACAGGGGCAGGAGGTAAAGAATCAGGATTAAGGGAAGATTCAGAAAAAACATCCTGAACAACTTCTAAGACAGGAGGAATAGCCAAGGGCCTATGCTGAGGCAGAAACAAAAATTCCCTGAGCCTTTTCCGAGAATCCGAAAAATCCTGACCTTCCCACTTGAAATGCTCCCTCATGGAATGTAAAGTCTCAGAAAAAGAAAAATCCTCTGGAGGAGAAGCAGAAGGACAGGAGTCTTCTGCATCCGAATCCAAATAAGAAGGGAATTCCTGAATTTCTTCAGCTGAGGAATCAGAATAGTCAGAGGAATGATCCATCCCCTCTAAATCTGCCTCCACCCTAGGCCTCTTCTCTGGGGGGGGGGCATAGAACCCCTAATCAAAGTAATCAAGTCCTCAGTCATTTTTAACATATGCTTCTTAGGAACAGGGGCTGGAGAGCTAGAACTATGACCAGGTTTGACCTTAGCATGGCCTTTAGCCACTGAAGTAGAAGGCCTAATAACCTTCTGTAAAGATGGAATTACAGACACCTGAGAAGCACCTTCAGCCGGGCCTAACTCCTGAGAGGTTAACTCCTGTAAAAGTAAAGGTTCCCCATGGAATTCAGCCGGATCCACAGGTTCAACCGGAGGCTCCGTAGAACCGGCGTCCGTAACGGACGACTCATCCGGTTTAGACTTCAAAGATTTATCTTTACGCTTTTTAGCGGTAGCGGGCGGAGGATCCAACGGCATGTTATAATTACACCTTTTCCCAAAAACAAGCCTGGCACAGTCTAATCTCCGTTTAATGGTGCGCTTGTTAAATCTAGCACAAAAGCGACACCCGACCACGTCGTGCTCAGGCCCTAAGCAAGGAATACACAAAGAATGAAAATCCTTATGAGGTATCTGTTTCCCACAAGAAATGCAATTATTAACTTTTTCTGACATCCAGATAACTGAGGCAAGAAAAGACAAAGATTTCCCCAACGGGGTACTTAGCCCAACTTGGTCTTCGGTCTGAAACTCAAAAAATGAAAATTTCAGAATGCCGAACGGCACTTGCAAACACTGCTTCTGCTTCGGACCAAGCGGCAAGAAAGACTGAGGATATGACGTCGGTCATGCGCTTAAGTACTACGATATGACGTACTGACGTCAGCTCTAGGCGACCATGACCGACGCCAGCCCAGCTCTTTGGTATTCGGGCCGATCGAGGACAGCGGACTACCCACAGGTTATGACTGCAGCAATGTGAGACGAAGAACATCAGCAATCTTTCTATTCTCATGCACATTATCCAAATAATTATTCACCCTTACTTTCTAAGGTGTTCTTCATGCCTATAAAACATTCTTGTTCTGCAACAAGTTTTTTTGCCACCCAATTACCTCCCATCTCTCCCTCAATTTTATCACAAATCCATTTTATCCCTCAATATTATCACAAATCCATTTTATCCCCCACAAACAGTAAATATCCTTTTTAGAGTTTACCTTCCTTAATAAGCTTGCATATTGTTGGCCACCCATCCCTTAAATCTCTAACAAACATGCAAGGAAACATCAATGCCCATCTTATTACTCTACAGCCTCAACTTAGTCCTTACAGAAGAATGATCAAAATCTCAAAACTTTCAAAATGATCACTCTCAGTGATACTGGCTTCTATCCTGCTTAGCCCAACAGTTTTATCTAGGGGAATAATCTGTTAAGATCTACCCCTTCTGGTTAGTCTATCTTTGTCTTAATGACCAATTTTAAAGTTTTTGTATAATTGATGAATGTCTTGTGTTGATTGGTTATATTATGTGTTGGGTGTGTATACACATATATAATGAGATGCTTTTTCATGTGGTGTTCTCATTTTTATTTGCATCCACTGAAGAAGGCTCTGTGGAGCCGAAACCGGTTTGGATTCATTGTGTCTTTATAACCCACGGAATTTGTTCTCTGGGTTGAATTAAATTGTTTTTCCATCTGCTCTACCTGCTGGCTGTTTTTTGTATCCTTGGATGTTATTGCCGTGCAGGAGGGTCTCACGAGCATCTGTGTTGCTATTTGGACTGTCTTTTTTGGATGCTGGGGACCTTGAGGAGTCGGTGGTTTTCTTTACTGTGATTTTTTATCACCGTATATATTTTTTTGATTATATGCATTTATTTTGGCATTTCGCTTGTGTTCGAACATCCACCTACATATTTTGTGGATACACGAGTGGATTTTTTGCTCCCGGTGAGGTCCTGATGCTTGACTCTTGCTCACGTCAACGTGTATACCTCATTTCCGGTTTTTGGCTTACCGGTTAAGGTTTTGGCGGTCTGGTGCGCATTAGGAACTGGCGTTTTGTGCATTTCAGCCTTTCGTTGTGATTTATTGGATATTTTTAGCACCTAGTGGACAGTTTTCGGCTGCACAAGTTCCTGTGGAGCTATTTGTGAGTATTGGCGTTTGGTCTACATTTGTGGCGGTCGCTGGATGCATCTATGGCTGTCAAGCACAGTTAAGACTTTCAATTTTTGGACATTTAATTTTTGGACATTTATCTAGGGACTCACTTTGATATTGGGTCGACTTCATTTTTGTTCATCTATTGTGGTGTTAGACCATTTATAATATGCCAATCTACGTTACAGTTTGGTTAAATGTTTGATGTAATGCATTGGTCATAATTATATATGGGATATTCTTTTTGTATTACATACACACCATATATACTAGATCATTGTTTTCTTAGCATTTTTGTCATTTACATATTCATTTGTTTAGATGTTTCTTATACAAATAGGGTCAGCTTAGGGATGGTGTGTCAAAATTTTTAAATTTTTCGATTTCTGGTCCCTGTTTTGATGCATATTTATGTGTTTCATGGGACCGGTATTGATTATGTTTGTGATTACTACTTTTGTAGTGGGTCACTAGTGTTCACATCCCTTTCTTGCAATTTCTATTTTTAGGGATTCTCATGATTTCACCATTTTCAATCATGTGCATTGCTATCTATTTATATTTATCTTAACAGCATTTTTGTGTTGGCAGCTGGAGTATATCAGGGGGCCATTTTGCAAAATTGGTATTCAATTGATAGATTTTGTTCAACAATTACCTTACTTGGGTATTGTTAATTTGATGGTTGTTTACCAGATTAATATTTTTTCAATCCAACAAGGGTACAAATACGCAGTTTATATGTTGAGTTCTCACAGTTAATAGGACTGCTTATTGTATTTGTTATACCCTGGATATATTTTATTGCTGGAAACATATGCACAGTACACTGGTATTGTATACCTGAACTGTTTATTGTATATGGTTTATTTTCAGCCTTGCTTTCTCTTACGCAATTTTGAATATATTTGTTGGGTTGTTGATTTTTCACATTGCATACCTTTTTGCATATGGTTGATTTACAACTGATATATTTGTTCTTTTGAGAGCTGATTCCCTACAGCTGCTGCACGTTTAATGTTGTGTTAAAAAACTATTTTGTTTATTATATCATAGATCTGTGCACATTTTTGGGATTTTGGTGACATTGGTCTGAACATGGCATTATCACCACTTATAAAGGGGATTTCATCAGATCTTAATGATCTGTCCATTTTTGGTTTAGGGGCTGGGTCCTGTGGACAGACTAGGAATACGAATATTTTGGATGTGAACACTAAATGTGACATGTTTTTCAACTCACAATACAAACATATGAGGACGGTTCGTACTAATGTTTGGCATTTACGCTTGTTTAGGGCATACCAACAAAAAAAGATCACTCCACGTGGATTGAGAGTGAGTGCAACCTCTGGTAGCCAACATTGATGATCAATTGTTGGAAGATTGGGGTCAGGTCCAACAATCAGCCTCATCCAAATTTGTGGATGCTTTGGCTGATTTTTATGAACGGAAGATTAATATGGGGATACAGGAACTTGAAACCATCTGTATTGAGGCTAGCAATTATGAAAATTGTGACTCTTTTTCGTCACAAACTAAAAAACTATCTACGGACCTATCCAAATTAGAATCGAATTTAAAAGAGAGGAAACTTAAAAAAATTTTCAGAGATGTAAATGACTACGAGAAGGGTAAACCATTTGACACCTCCAAAAATGTGCCATTTAGATCACCTCTGGAGAGTTCTAATAATAAGAGATATTCCACTCCCAAAAGAAAGCGACCCAAATCTATTTTAAAGAAGAGTGCTTTCTCTTCTAGTGGCACCTCTGGTGAGGATACGTCATCTACTACTGAAGGTGATTCTGAAGTCCATTCCAGTGAGAGGTTACCGCAGGCTAAAAAAACTAATTATCCACTCCCTTTGGACATAGATACAGACGGGGGGGGCGCAAACATAAGAAAAGACAGACCCAAACAGGGTCTTCAGGATCTTTACAAGATGGTGACCGAACATTGAATAGCCCATGCAATGTGCACAATATTTCCTCGGTTGAGCTTACCAGCACTCAAATCCAACTATTAAACAAGGGACTGAATTTTGTTCCCGGATTTTTTGTTTCCGAATATGCCCTTGCCCAAGATGTGGCTAATTTCTGTAGGATGTTAAACCTGAAGGTGTTCTTTGCCAACAATACTGTTGAATCTGTCAGCACATTCAAGTTTAAAAAATCCAATTTTAATCCCCATGGTTCATCTGGTGGGAGTTTTCATGAAAAATGTGCTTAATGATTTGCACTGTCATCTTAGGGATTTTTCTCCACTTTACAACAATTTGTCCAAGGATGAGGTATCAAGTTTGGAAGAACTTGTTAATAACAAGAATCTGGTTGTGATTCCAGCTGATAAAGGGGGAGCAGTGGTGGTTTTAGATGAGGCAGCTTACAATCAGGAGGCTATGCGACAATTGGGGGATGGTGACTATTATATGCACATGCCTTTGGATCCATCCACCAAATTTCATCATAAAATTGGTCAGTTTTTGACACAAGCAGTGGAGGAGGGGATTATTACAACATATATTAAGGAACAATTGATGGTCACATCCCCGAAAAAACAGTACCTCTATCTTTTGCCTAAGATACATAAACACGCCACTAATCCACCAGGTAGACCCATTGTCTCTGGACATGGGTCTATCACTGAGCCCCTGTCAGAATATTTGACTTTCCATCTTAAACCTTTGCTCCCATACATTAGATCCAGAATTCAGGATACCACTCAATTCTTGGACATTATAAATGATACACAACTTGAACCCACTTGGTTATTGTGCACTTTAGATATTACCTCTTTATACACTAACATACCTCATTGGGCAGGTCTGCAGGCCTTGGGTTATTGGCTCAATAGATCAGGGCTCTACAAACCAGGATTTAACACCTTTTTGGTATGCCTTACGGAATATGTGCTTACTAGTAATGTTTTTTACTTTCAAAATCAGTGTTTTTGGCAAAAGAAAGGGACGGCCATGGGTGCATCTTTTGCACCCATCTATGCTGATCTCTTCATGGCATATATTGAGGAGATCATCATATATGATCCAAATCATAACATTTATATGTGTGAAATGGACATTTGGCGCCGATATTTGGATGATTGTTGGTTGGTGTGGAGGGCGGATGAAGAGTATCTCAGGGAATTTCTTAACTATCTTAACAACAATGTATGGGGCATTGAATTTAAAATGTCCTTCCACAGACTCAAAATATGTTTTTTGGATGTGGAAATTACCAGGAACCCTGATAATACATTGTCCACCACCATCTTTAGAAAATTTCCTGAATACAATTCCCTGTTACATGCTTCAAGCCTCCACCCACAACATATCATCCAAAATATACCCAAATCAAAATTTCTTAGAGCCACGAGGATTTGTTCCAATCAGGCATCTTATATTGAAACACGTGATGATTTGGTTTATAGATTCTTAGAGAGGGGCTATCGTCCTGTGATCATTAATCAGGCCAAACAATGGGCCTCCAATTTCAACAGGTCAGATTTATTATGATATCAACATCATAATAACAATGCGGGCATACAACCTTTACGCCTTGTCACAACCTATGGACGTAATACTCAAGGTTTTATGAACATTATTCAGAGACATTGGAATGTCCTGTTGGCTGATGACAAATTGCACCCCTTTCTTAGGGATAGATGTTTTTTCTCGTTTAGAAAGGGAAGATCCATGGGTTCTAGACTTAGCCATTATAAAAAGTGTGTTGGCAACCCCACAGGTAGTCATCAAATTTCTTTGACTGGAGGTCCCATAGTTGGTTGCTTTGCTTGTGGCCATTGTGCACATTGCATGCGGGTTTCTAATACTTCAGAGTTTACCAGTAAAAATACTTCTCAGGTTTTTGAAATCAAGCTATGGGCCAATTGTAGTACTAAGTGGGTCATCTATTTGGTGACCTGCACGTGTCTTGCATTTTATGTGGGACAAACTTCCCGAGCTTTTCGCTCAAGAATATGTGAACATCTAAGTGGCATTAAAAATAAACGTCCAAATAATGCTTTATTTAGACATACTTTAAAGCATACTTCTGCCAAATTTAAATTTGTGGTCATTGACCACATTAGTGGTATTTGTAAGGACAAAGATGGTTGGCATGAGCTACTTAATTTTCTTGAGAAAAAATGGATAGTTAAACTGGGAGCTCTGTTTCCACCTGGTCTTAATGACCAATTTTAAAGTTTTTGTATAATTGATGAATGTCTTGTGTTGATTGGTTATATTGTTATGTGTTGGGTGTGTATACACATATATAATGGGATGCTTTTTCATGTGGTGTTCTCATTTTTATTTGCATCCACTGAAGAAGGCTCTGTGGAGCCGAAACCGGTTTGGATTCATTGTGTCTTTATAACCCACGGAATTTGTTCTCTGGGTTGAATTAAATTGTTTTTCCATCTGCTCTACCTGCTGGCTGTTTTTTGTATCCTTGGATGTTATTGCCGTGCAGGAGGGTCTCACGAGCATCTGTGTTGCTATTTGGATAGTCTATCTTTGTGCCACCTGCTGAAACATTACCTCTCCCATTCATCTTGGGGATTAACAGACCAAGTCTTAAGAATATAAATAAATACAAAAGTAATCCTTCTCTGCCATTAGCCTCTGTCACAAATGTACAATTACAGACTTCTACTGAAGCTACTCTCCCAATCAGTATTACTCCATTTTCTGTTGTCCTTGGTACTCTGCTGAATGTTTGTGTCTTTTGGCTTTTCCCAGTTAGGTGTCTCCACAGCGGAACTCCGGTCCGCTGATTGGTAGTTGATTTTTACGTGCAGAGTTACCAAGCCCTGACGCACAACCTTCAACGAAGGTACACACATTCACGCATGTCTCCACGCAGACGACGCTCTAGCTGAGAATCGAACCGGACAGCGTCTTACTGTGAGGCGACAACGCTACCGCAGCACCACCACAGTTCTGGTACTCCTCACTAAAACTTGAAAGTTCACATTAGCTCATAGGCACTTATTAGGCTATTGATGAGAGGATGTTAAGGATAGCTTTACATTCCCGTGGCATTTTTAGCCCTTATATTTTGAGCAAAGATAACACAGAAACAGGCCAAACAAGGATGTTTATTGCAGTTACTCATCCATTCATTTAAAATTACATTTGAGTAGTATAACGTACTTTGCTTTATGTGGTCTGGAAAACAGCTCTATAGAAGCAGTACTCACCAATACAAGCCTCTATCAAACTGTTGTACTTAATTTTCAAAACAGACAGATCCCTTCAGTGGGAATTCATGATACCACTGGACTTGTGTAAATCTGGTCTGACAAAACAGGGTCTGTTAAGGCTTTACATATAAGGCACAGTCTTTTTTCAGCAGCCTACATGATACTGAGAAGAGGGACAAGGCGGCTTTGAGATGGTCTGCACAAGTATATTAAAAAAGTCATAAAGGACCAATTCTATAGTTAGAAAACATTTTGGTTGTTCCAGCTGTGACAAAGGTTTGGACAGATGCATACTGAGGCAGGCATTATAAATCGGTTATTGGCCTAATGAGTGTAAAGTACAAAGTACAATGGAAATATTACATCCCTGGCTCTGGAAGCAATCTTTAGATACAAGCTGTGTATTGAAAACATGAACTTCCTGACAGCAGAAAAGTCAAACAGTCGCATTTAGTGTCTGTTAAATGCTTATTTCTGTCACACTGCTATTTGCACCCTACATCTCTTGATGCAAGTCAGTTTATCTGTAAGGACATTAACATTCCCTCTTCAAAAATGACAACACCCACATTATAGCAAGTAAAACACTATCACAATATAGGACAATACCTGCACCCTCTTCAGTCTCAAACTAATTTTATATACACCAAGTTAGTTCAGAAGACTTGTCATTCAACTAATATCAACTCATCACATATTTCCAAATATTTCACTTTACAGCATCCCGCTCTCCCTACAAAGTCGCACAAAACGATATTTTCACTGTTGAAATACAACTCCTCTGAACAGAAGTAAATGCTCCAAATTCAACTGTACCTACCACTGTTACCTAGCATACAGCTAAAGCAAAGATTAACCATATTAATGTGCAGCTCGTCTATGGACACACAAGCAGTTAGGATGGTCAACAAACATCAATCTGTACACTAAAAATGTCACTCAAAAGTCTGTTATAAGTCAATTTCTTTATCAAGTGCATTTGCACATTTTTATTTATGACTACCTCAGCTCTAAGGAATCAAACAGTAACCTCACACACTCACTGACACTACCAGAAAACATTTTCCTATTGTAGAATACAAAAGGAGAACACCAACTGCTGCAATACTATTCTCAAATTTCACTTAATCTGAAACTTGGGTGGATCCCCTTCAGTTACCTACACACAGTAATCTATCAAGTTAGCCATGTGCTCAAACTAACAAAATGCAACAATAACTTCCTCCTCAAACAGCTCCATTAATTCTATGCCCATTCAACTACAAATACAATGTTGTCTTTGCCCATTTTCTGATCTTAACATTTACATTGTTTTAAGTAGTAGACATACTAAGTTAAAGTTAACAGAAACATAGTTGACTACAAAATCAAACTGTCAACTCCCTCGCACACAAGCCCCCATCCACACAGTATACTAAAATGTAAGACTGAGCGCACCTCTGCTGTTGCCAACTTATTTCAGGTCACTCAAGACAAAGTTTCTTTAGAGAGAGTTTACTATGCTTGCTTACTAAACATTTTTTGAGATTCACTCACCTTT